>NC_056735.1:1546137257-1546329757 GCF_019279795.1 Protopterus annectens
TAACATAGGTCAATTTAATTGTGGTATTGCCACTATAAGCACAGTGGCTTTACTTATCTTACAAACACATTTAAAAAGTGAAATGTGATTGTGTATTTCTTTGCTACCCTTTAAATTTGTAATTGGATTATGCACACAATTTATAAAATGTGTTAAAGTTAATGCATCTAACAAGAAAAAAATACTTGTGACTATTTTAAATGGACATTTTATTGAACTTTTATGTCTAGTGGGGGGCTCAGCTGGGCAGGTTTTAGTCTGGACAACTCATATTGCATCCCTTAAGCATCCAGCTTCCACAAGTACAGGGTTGAGTTCTTAAACCAGTCAATGATGAAACAGAGGATACTTTATAAAAATATGCAGCTTTGACCGTCATAAATGGCATGATGCTTTCAGGTTATTTTTAAAAGCAAGTGTCAAGTCATGTCAAAACCTACAAGAATTATTGGTTTGAACAGGACATTCTCTTTGCAATAAGCAAACAAAAGGGCCGGATTTACGATGGCTTGCACGGAGTCTAAGAGTAGAGTAAGACTCCATGCAGCCATCATGTCCGACGAGCGATCCAGGAACAGCCTGTAGGGGCATGTAAGAGAGCTCCTAAAATGGCTCTTACACGGACAAGGGTGGGACATGCAAATCACCTCAATTGCAGGCGAAAGGCATGCAAATGAGGTAGATTTGCGATTCAGGAAACCCAAACCTGTCCAAGTAAGAGCAGTGTTATTTGCAGAAATGTACTCAGTTGACAACTGAGTACCATTCTGCAAATAGCAAAACAGAGCTGTAACAGCTCCAAATAAAGGTTGCATCCAGTACAGAAAGCATGCCAATGGCCAAATATATGGCCATTGGAAATGTTCCCTGATGCAAAATTAAAATAAAAATAATTTTATTTTTTTTTCGCCGATTTCTGATGTTTAAGCGTAGCGCAGCACCACGCAAACGGGCTTTACTGTAAAACACAGAATACTACAAATTAAAACCCACAAATGTGGATTTTATTGAATGTGGTAATGTACAATGCAAGGGAATGGCAGGCTGAAGACAAGATGGCCACCGAGTAGTGGTTGCTAAGGGGGGAAGCTCAGTCTAAGACATGTAACCAAGCATCAGTAGGCAATCCTATGTAAATGAGTGTTAGGATAGTGAATCACTAGTTTACATAGCAAATGAGCACAGTCAGTGGAGTGTAGGAGTAGGATATGGGGAGTAACAGAGTAGAAGATAGGTGACATCACAAGGGGAGTATGTATGAAAGAAGTGAAGCTCATTGGAGCAGAGTGGCATGTGTCTGCTGTCATTTAGACATCATGGAAAGAGGTGTGTCAACAGGCAGGCTAGGGAAAGCTAAGAAATGGAAGGTGTATGCCATGGATAACATGAACGTTTCTTGCTGAGCAGGTATGCATGAGTGTGCGGGCCTGTAAACCCGAGTAAGACAGAGTGCGTGCATGTTTAAGCCAGAGTAAGCATGTATAAGGCTGATTAAAGAGTTGTAAGTGCGTTTGCGCTGTTGTGCGTGTGTTTTAACCCAAATAAGCAAGTTTTAGTCCATGTAAGCATGTGTGCATGCATGTTAGCTGCTGTGCGCATGTTTGCGCTTGTGTACGCGGCGCTCCCCCCTGAGGAAACAGAAAGGAAAAATTAAGCACAAAAAATAGTAGGAAGCTACCAGGGAGTACTAGCAGAGCTAGCAGGTGAAAACAATCAGAATCAGGCAATTACACAGGCAGTACACTAGCCCAGCCCAGCCTAGCACTTAAAACTCTGCCAACAACAGTCCATTATGTTTCTCACAACAGACACTGCAGTAAGCTAATAGAAGTGAAAACTGAAAAAAGCTTTACTGAGACAAAGAAATGTTAGGGGCTACCATTGCTGTTATAAGGTGACATACGCAACATGCTGAGGGTGGTGACAATGGAAATGCTGCTGGACAATCCACAGTGAGGAGACAGAGAAGAGTGTACAGGCCCAGGGTAACCTACCAAGGGCTACATGAGCTGGAGATAGTGGAGTGCTATAGAGTGGACAGAGACCTCCTGCAGCAAATTGTTGAGCTGTGCAGGCCACGCCTCACACACAGAACCAACAGAGGGGAACCCATCCCAGTGGAAACCAAGGTATGTGTTGGCCTAAGAATATTAGCAACAGGTACCTTCCACTGACCAACTGGTGGTACTACACCAGTTCCTGGATGCCATGTCAGCACATGTCAGTGATCATGTATATTTCCCCAATTCCCGTGAGGTATTGGCCAGCAATATGCATCACTTCCAGCAAATAGTGGAATACCCTAAGGTAGTGGGTGCAATAGACTGCACGCACATACGCATCAAAGCACCAGCCGGTGAGAGGGGTAGGATCTACTTCAACCGCAAGGGCTTCCCCTCCATCAACTGCCAGGTCATGTGTGATGCCCAGGGCATAATACTGAATGTGTGTGCAGGCTGCCCTGGAAGCTACCATGATTCCCATATCTGGCATCTGACGCAGCTGTACCAGACATTTGCCAATGGGGGCATCCCACATGATCACCTAGTGGGGGATGCTGGCTATGCACTGGAGCCGGGGCTGATGACACCCATCAGAAACTCAGGATTAGTGCTCATGTTCGTTAGTGTTTTGTAAAGAGGAGCTGAGAAGGAGTCCAGACTTAATCATGACACCTCCTTCAGCTATGTCATAAATATCAATGTACACCCATATATGTCCTGAGTCAGGGCCAACTGTACCTGAGTGTCAATGCCGACATAATGACAGACAGGCCCATATGTACATACCCATCCCCCACTGACAATAGTCCACATCATCATACCAGGAGATATCTCACATGTAGAATGGATGAGCAGCTACCCCCACTGCCAAAAGCATGGCAGCAGGTGGAATACATGATTCCCAATATGTGTCATGCACAAACTACAGAACAAACAGATGATGCACCTGAACAGTCAGCTGAGCCGCACCACCTATACAGGATGTGCCGTTGAATGTGTCACAGCTACATATGGCACTCCCCACAAGTGTTGGTGCACAACACACCATGGGAAGTCAAGTCCAGTACGCCTATGAGGTCTGATCTGCAAGGTCATGGAGTCCATCATGGTTGCAGTCATAAACAGAGCTATTGAAAGCTGACACACACACACAACCCTACCAACTGTGGTATGTTCATGTGCGGATCATGGTTCCCAAACATGCTAGACTGTTTGCAAGGCAGCCACCCAGGACATACATCAATGAACACATCTACACATGTGTCACATAGACTTTGAATAGCCCTTTATCAACATCCCAGACACATGTAGTTTCCACAAAACCAAGAAGCTGTGCATAAATATGTGTTGACATACGATGGAATGTCAATGTGTCCACAGATAGATCAAACAAGGTTAGGATACTGAGGTCATGTTCAAGCTGTTGACACCTGCTGACCCACATGGACCATTCCTGGAATGGCATAAAACAAAGTGTACACACATCACCATGTCCAGTCTGATGATGTCACCATCCTATAAATGCAGCAAGAGAAGGGAAACCAGCCAATAAAGCAAATAGCGTGCCGTGTTGATGCGTCTCTTTCCAGTATCATAACATAGTTCGGTAGGAGTTTGAATCCTGCAAACTGTGTGTGTGTGTGTGTGTGTGTGGGGGGGGGGGGGGTCTATGTGTGCAGTTTCCTTTGAGAGGTGTTTCCTTTTTGGAAACTGGGAAAACTCAGTAAAGGAGGTATATTCCTCTTTGTAAATTCTGATGATGTCACCATCCTACAAATACTGCAGGAGAAGGGAAACCAGCCAATAAAGCAAATAGTGCACTGTGTTAGTGTGTGTGTCTCTCTCTCTCTTTCGTATCATAACATAGTTAGGTAGGGGTTTGAATCCTGCAAACAGTGAGTGTGTGTATGTGTGCAATTGTCTTTGAAAAGAGTGGCCTTTTTGGAGACTGTGAAAACACACCGAAAGAAGTACATTCCTCTTTGGAAAGTCTGATGATGTCACCATCCTACAAATACAGCAGGAGAAGGGAAACCAGCCAGTAAAGCATATAGCGCGCTGTGTTAATGCATCTCTTTCCAGTATCATAACATAATTAGGTAGGGGTATGAATCCTGCAAATGCTGACTGTGTGTGTGTCACTGTTGGTCAACCCGGTGTGGGTTTTGCTTTTACTATGGAATGACATAGTATAATGACAACAGTAAGTGCATTGCAGACATCAGGTATCTGTGTGGCAAATATATATGTGTACATGTCCCCTCAATCAGTACATAGGTGTGAAGCCTGCATACTACATGAATACATTTATTTCCATTGACAGGTTGTGCCGCTGCTTCTCGGATCGTAGGTCACATATGTATGTGTGTGACACGGCCGTCCACTGTCATGTTCTGTGGCCAAGGTCATCTGTGGCACACACACCCATGACAGTTACTTAAGAGTAGTGTGAGTGAGGATATATGCCTGGGGTATATGTCAGACATGGTCATACACAACAAAGTCTGCCAAGAATGGACAGTCTATATAGGTGTATGACTGCCTTGTGGATATGCATTCAGGCCTCTAATGTCTTATGTGATACACCTTGGGACACCACAATACCTATGGATATGTGGATACCAAGGGACACATGACATAACATGGGTCTGTATGTACACAATGGTACCCGACATACATGTTGAGGGCTACCACCTGTGTGGTACTGACGGGATAGTATGTTTAGTACATGAGGATCACTATGACATAGTCGGCATACTGCTATACAGCATGTATCACACAATAGGTATCTGTCTGTATGATACCCTTGTGTAGGATATGTGTCCCATCCAGGGAATGCATTGTAGGCCAATCCATGCATTCTCAGATTTGGATGGACACATACCTAGTGTGTCTGCATGTACCTTAGGGGGCTATATGACACACAGGTGTGGTCACAGTAATGGGTGGCGGTCATCACCACTGGTTAGTCTTATAGTGTAGCACCAGAAGGATCCAATTGATACTGGGTTCCTTACTACTGTGTGTCATTTGTCAGGACATCATCCAATGATTGCTTATAGTCATGCTGTTTAGGTTGTGTATACTACCAGACCACAAATCATTGACTGATATTAATGGTATCACCCGCAGCATAGTGTCAACCCATGTCATACACACATCTACCCATGTTATTACATAACTGTAGTAGAATGCATACTGACCATTGAAAGATGCAATGAGATGTGTATGACAGGGTATGCCACATGTCCCATGTGTCCACTATGCATGTACATTCAGACAGTGCGCACCCACCATGTTTACAGATGTACACTTGCTAATCTGTACTGCACACATCACACATGTACTGTCCACTCACTAACACATGCTGGCAACACATCACACATCAGCCAAGTGGCACATGGGTGGATAATACATACTCAGACCTAACAGTGGTGTAAACAATGCTACATTGACAAACAGAGCTTTGATGCATAATGTCTGCTCAGATATACCTACAAGGACATAGTTACACTTCCTTGTTGACAACTTGCTATTATTGCTACACTGCTATAGTGTCACCCTGTGCATCAGCACCATGTTAGCCTGTCCCTCCGTCGATAATGCAGATGACAGGAGGTGGCACAGGTATCATCATATGCACAGGGTGTTTTGTTGTTTGCCAGAGCCTGACATTGACCCATCCAATCGACATGTGTGTGTGTGTGTGTGTGTGTGTGTGTGTGTGTGTGTGTGTGTGTGTGTGTGTGTGTGTGTGTGTGAGGGACAACAGTACAGCATGGGCCAATGTTGATGTAATGTGTGTGTGTATGTGTGAGCCCTAGTTGTTTGGTTAATGTGTGTGTGTCTGCATGCACACAGCTCCACCATGTGGCTGCCATATACGGTGGTTTGTGGGACAGCCACAGACTGTACCTGCTTGGCTGTACAGATCACTGTCTCTGGCCATGGACACAGTACATGTGCCTGGCAGGGGTGCTACGGACAGTATCGGGTAACAACCCTGACTGGCTATTGTCATCAGAGGCAGGGGTATGACGACTGGATCCATGTCCCTGCTGGGACTGGCCAGAGCCATGTGCACGTGGTCTACTGGGACGGACAATGGACAGGCCAGCCCCAGCATTGCTGGGGCTGGTACTGCCACTACGGGAGCGGCTGTGAACTGTGGGCTGTCCGCGACCACTGCCAGCTGTTGCTGGCATACGTCCGTGTCAATGTCGCAACCGTCCCGTACAGTCCTGGCTTGAGGAAGACATGTTGTGGAGGGCATCTATTGTCTCCCCCCAATGTCTATCAATGACCTCGGTGTACATCCTGATGGCACCGGCAAGGTCATGGATGCTGTCATTGATAGCAGTGTAATGTGCCCTCTGTGCCCTTAGTCCCTGCCTGGTGTACCATTCCATACATGCCTGAGCCTGCATTACAGCCCAGAACATAGTGGTTATCGTAAGACCTGTGAGGGCATGCCTGCCAGGGGCAGTACTTCCAGTGGTGCTCCCCTGAGAACCCCTGGACCTCCGCCTATGTGGTACTGTTCCAGGTCTACGGCTATGGCTGCTGTGAGGGGATACAAGTGCCATGGGTACCATACTCTCCTGGTCAATACCAACTGTATGCTGCCCCTCCCCTATGGCCATTAGTGGTGAGCGATGTAATGGCAGTATAAGTGTGGGCATAGATGGGGTTGAACGCTGTGTACTGTCAATTGGCAGACCAATGACAGACCCTGTCAAATCTCCCTGTGCCAAAATACATGTGTCATCATCACCACTATCCGTGGCAGTGGCTTCAGGTCGCCTGCTGCTTTCGCCAACCCCTACCTCAGCACCTGTGAGAGGAAGACAAGAAACACATGTTATGGTCTGCACATGCACACATGCACACATGCACACAGGAACAAGGGAACACAGGAACACAGGAACACATGCACACTCCTCACTAAAGCAGATATGCACACACAACAGAAATCCAATTCATACTCAATACTGGTTGAAGGTGGGTGACAGTATCACAAGGCAAACAGTCACGTCACACGTGTCAGCATGCAGAATAAGTGTTGATCAAGTCCATGCAGTGTGAGTGTAGACAGCCATAGTTAATGACAGTGTACATGGCTGTGGTGCATGTGTGTACATGTTCAGTGATTGCCTACACCCTGGAACACAATGTGTACAAGGACACACCATTTCTGTGCAAGTATTATAAGCTCTGCAATGTCCTGTGCACCATCACATACAGGTATACATACCATGGCTGCATGTGTTATCTGTGTGTCAAATGGATTTCCATGTCTGATTGCAGTGCCTGTGTCTGTAGCAGATAATTGTGGACACAGGTGTAACACATGCATGCTATGTACAAACACGGGATCAGTGGTGCATGTATACGTGATGGGATACAAATCCTGGACATGGCCATTGTAACAGCATGGGGTGTAGTACCATTAGCCATCATCATCATACATCATGTGGTCAGTCAAGACCACTAAAGTGTGCTAGACCACCGCCTAGCATGCTGTACCTGAACCGCAGTGCCGTGGCTAAGTTCACAATTACACAGCCATGTTGCACAAGGGTGTGTGAGGTGCCCAATAAAGAGCATTGCCTAACATGACTGTGTTATGTGTTGAGGAGTGTTGCACAGCCCCATGCTAGGCCCCTACCCCTCAGGTATATTATGTGTGGTGTGTGGATGACATGTGAGATACTGAAGTGTGACCTGGCAGCAGGTGTCTGGTTACACTATGTGTAGCATGTTGAGGTGTACTGCATATGACAAACGTGTTATGTTGTGTACATCTGTGTCAGCTATGCCTATCCAATGTGCAGTACAGTGTTGCCACATTTGTGTCTGATGCTGTGTGCATTGCATGTGATTGAGGCAGCTACTGACATTACTGAGATGTTTCACGTCTCACAGCAAACATGCACAGCATGCATTATGTGTAGGTGTGTTATGTGTACATGGCCTACACCTCACCTATGACATGCACAATTCAATACCAAGTTTAAAGTGTTAACACACTCACCAGCATGTAATGTCTGCCCTGCTGTCACACCGGAGGGACCTGCAAGAATATGACACAGTTTGTCAGTGGCCACAACTGTGGCATTGCTACTGTGAGTGTGCTAAACTAGAGTAGAACAACAGGCATAGGTGTACAGATACTATTAAAATTATCAGTATTGCACACAATAGGCAGCACAACTGCTAAACACAGTACACATTTCACACATGCATAATCTAACAATACAGGTAACAGTAGTCTACAGCTAGGGCATGTTACCTGCACGCTCCATGTCACCATGCTGGGTGGCTCCGGCCTTCATGATGACACATGTGTGATGTTGTTGCTGCTGTAGGCCAGGAACCACTACACATAGCAGCAGTTCCTCCACTCTGGTGAGGGGGGGAATGTATGGCCACCCCACCACCTGTGGCAAGCTGTTTTCTTTGGATATCAGATGCACGCCGCCGGACATGTCTAATTAAATCACTACAGTGATGGCGTACCTGTTCATATGTCCAGTTATGCATGCCTATGTCATTTACCCGACGAACAAGTTCTTGCCACAGTGCAGCACACCCCTGCTGGTACTGGCTGGCCCTGGAAAACAGCAGGGTATAGTGCTGAACCAGGCTGTGGTGGATTTCCTGTTCCTCTTCAGCTGTGTAGCAGGGATTCCTGTGATGAGCCATAAGCCTGGAAGACAAGTAAATGATGTGTGTGAGCAAGTCATGTGGCACACTTAACATTATACAGTACAGATATCAGTTAACTGCCATATATAGCATCTGTTCGTCTGTCAGAGGATACACACATTCAATACCACATATCAGTGCTCAGCCCACAACTGGCTGACAGTGCCTGCCAGACTCCATATGACACACCAGTATACACCAGTACTCAGCTCACTGTTTGGGATCCAATGCACAAACTTGCCAGGGGGGTACATATCAAGCTAATGCATGCAGAAATATGTCATCCATTGCAATGAATGTGAAGAACAGTTACAGTATAACTAGTAACCCACCCTAGTCGTTGATGCCATACCCCTACCTAACATATGTGCACAGTTGTAAATATAGCTGGAATACTGCTGTAACAGAGTATACATGTTGCTAGGTACACACGCAAACCTTGCATCACACATGTGATTGCGGACATGGTACAGGCATCATTACACACACATCAGACATTCATACAACACACAAATGTATGCTGACACAGATGAGCATTTCCTGTGTACCTTACAGTACTGTGTGCCCCTACTTACAGATACCTACGCCTGAGGAATGTAATCTGTGCACACTACAGGAAACACACAAGACAGTGTTACCAGGGAATGTGAACATATACCATACTGTGCTGTTTAGGCCTACAGCTTCAGGTGGTACAACAGTTCAAATGTTGGCTGGATTCACCAGCAGTACCACTTACTGAGCATACATGTATTGCTTCAGCCTATGATGGGACACCACAGTCGTACACAAGGAACTACGTCACAACATATACCATCCTACTATGTCTGCATCCCAATAACTGACACATCTTTCTCTGGCCTCACACTTAGGACACAAACGACCATGACAGAAACAACCTCACACTTAGGTATCACACCGTTACAGATCTTGCACACATTCACTGTCACACTCATTTCACCTCACATAGCAGGTACTGCACTGTGTACATGTCTGTGTGCATTGTGTCATAAGTAAGTAATACCCTATTGTCCCTGAGGCCTACAGCAGCCTAGCCATATGCTACCCTGGCCTTTGACACATATGTAACTAGATTTCACTTCTTCCTGTGAACCGGATACACAAAGGTGATTCCAAGGGCGTGTTACATATCCCCCAGACAATCATCAGGGGTATGTCTGACATCTGCTACTGAGGAGCCTTGTTTGTTCATGCTGGGTGGTTTACTCCAGAGTATCGCATATTTGCCAATAGGAGCCTATCCCTCCAGCATGTGCTGTTTAGTGAGGTTGCGGGGATTAAGGACCAAGGCCGTGTAGACCAGTGGGATTGTGAGGTGCTGACATGGTGGTTGTCTGACTGCTATGGATGTGTCATACCGCTGTATGTTCGGCAGAGGTAACCTCTGGATGGACGGTATGCAATGCACTGTAGCTGTGGTTATGTGAGTCAGTCTGCAGAGGGTATGTGTTTCAGGGCAGTATTACCCTTTGTGAGGTATGTCTGTGGCCTTTCCACTTGTTGTAGTTGTCATGTGAGGTACATACCACATGGGGCATTGTGATGAGTACGGGGAACACTGACTTATATTTCCGTACATGACACATCGTTTGTGATGACACGTACCACGTAGACAGATTACAAGACTAGTGTGGCACTATGAATATCAAACGGGAGGCTACTGTCCACCTGTGTCCCATGTTCCCTTCTGACACCTTCAATGTTAGTCAGGCAACCACCTATCTGGTAGTTAGTGGGTAAAGTGTTTTGGAATGAGGTATGGCACTGCAGTATCAACACTGGTGTTCAGTCCATGCCTTGGTCACCAGGCACCTGTTGCAATACGTCTGACCCTGTGTCTCCCTCTCTCACTATACATATATATTTATATATATATATATATATATATATATATATATATATATATATATATATTTATATACATATATATTTATATATCACTCTATATATACATATCTCTCTCTCTCTCTCTATATATATATATATATATATATATATATATACATATCTATATATATTCATAGATATCCATATATATCTGTATATATATCTATAATTCTCTCTATATATCTATATATGTATATATCTATATATATCTATATATCTATATATGTATATATCTATATATCTATATATCTATATATGTATATATATATATATATATATATATATATATATATATATATATATATATATATATACATATATATATATATATATATATATATATATATATATATATGTATATATATATATATATATATATATATATATATATATATATATATATATATATATATATATATATATATTTATATATATATATATATATATATATATATATATATATATATATATATTTATATACATATATATTTATATATCACTCTATATATACATCTCTCTCTCTCTCTCTCTCTCTCTCTCTATATATATATATATATACATATCTATATATATTCATAGATATCCATATATATCTGTATATATATCTATAATTCTCTATATCTATATATGTATATATCTATATATATCTATATATCTATATATGTATATATCTATATATCTACATATCTATATATGTATATATATCTATATATGTATATATGTATATATATATATATATGTATATATATATATATATATATATATATATCTATATATATATATATATATATCTATATATGTATATATATATATATCTATATCTATATATATATATATATATATATATATATATATATATATATATAGATATAGATATATATATATACACACATACTTGTAAACAGCCACTGCTGTACATATACATGCACATATATGCAGATATACTGGCCACCTTTCCTGGTGTGAATATCAATTATGGAACAGTTGTGAGACATACAATTATGTAATAATATTACACAGTGTTGTGCAGAATGCATTTCGCTGTCTTCACACCATATAGCTGTAGCAGATCTCACTGGCTGCAACCCAGTCCCACAGCATTTAACCATCACATGACATATACCTGCACTACTTGCTGTTTTCAATGCCACACACTACAACCTACATAGATATGTGCACATAGCAATCTTCAAATACATATATATGTCCAGCCATCACTAACAGTTGCAGTATGTCCCTGGCCCTATGCACATCTGCATATACATATAGATATGGACTACTACCACATAAGGAGTGTTCACAGAATGTAGAGTACCCTTCAGACACATCATTCGGATGCCAGCAAATACATCTGTGTTACATACCTTACCTTTATATTTCTCACCTCAGTCTGTTGCATCTGTTGATGTTTTTTTTTTTTTTTATTTGTTTAGGTTGGTATCTTCCACTGCCTGTGTTTTTTTTTTTTTTTTTTGTTTTGGTTGGTTGATGTCTCCAACTGCCTCTGTTTGTTGTTTTTCTTTTGTTTTGGTTGGTGTTTCCAACCGCCTCTGTTTTTTTTTTTTTTGGGGGTTGGTGTCTCCAACTGCCTCCGTTTGTTGCTATTTATTGGTTGGTCTCCAACTGCCTCTGTTTGTTTGTCTGTCTCTCTCGCTCGCTCTCTCTCTCTCTCTCTCCAGTTGCTGCAATGATATTATTGCATGTGTGGACAGCAAGTACAGGCTGCTTTTGTAGGTATCTTTGCATATAGATACATGAGAACTCTGAAGAACTCATTATGTTATAAGGATTTTATTGGCAATACTGTTAGACCTTTGTCCATCAATCCTGGTACACATAGGTGTTATAGTTGTTCCTGCTGTGAGGACATTGTTGGCACTGGAAGTGATGCATTTGAACACCCTGTAACAGGAAAGACTTTTAGGTTTCATACACCAGCAACATGTACGGCAACTCACATAGTATACTTGGCTACGTGTGTAGCATGTAAGTCTTTCTATGTAGGTAAGACTACGCACAAGTTAAAAGAAAGAATTACAGAACATAAGTCTGAGATCAGGAGGTGCATTGATAGGAATGCCTTATATAAACATGTCTCAGAGTGTGGACAAGAGCATCTTTTTAAGTTTAGAGTTATAGATTCTGTGTACCCTTCTCCATGGGGTGGAGATATCAACAATTATTTGGAAATTAAGGAATATGAGTGGATCCTGAGACTTGCCAGTGATTCCACACCTGGTTTAAATAGTTTGGTAAGCCTTAAACCAATTTTGGTTAGGCTGAGTAGGACAAGATTATAACAACTATTGTAATGTATATATGTTTTAATATTTTAATGTTTTTAGATGTCCTTTTAATTTTAATTGTTCAAGTCATGTGATTTTTGGCTGCTGCTCACATGACTTATTTGGACCTATATTAAAGGGTAGAGAACTTTTGTATTTTTAGTATTGATGAAGGATTGTATCCGAAAGTTCTGCTGTGTTTTGTATTAAAGTGTTTTTTCCTTACGTCTGTCTTCTGCTTGGTGTACTTTGGCAGCTGTTTTGGTTATTCGTTGCTTTCCTGCCAGGAGGACTTTCCACTATTAAGGTCTATTTTGCAGCCTATTAGCCTGTTATGGCAAATTCAACTATCTCTATTAAGTCTCTGATTAATATTGAAACTAATCCTCTGCTGACTTTTGCTGAAGAAATTAATCCATTTACTGTGGATGATTCTGTGCCTGCTCCTGATGCCATTTCTGACTTTAATAAAACTCTACAAACACTAGAAAGAAAGGTTAACAACTTTAAGCATTTGCAGTGGCAGCGCTTTAGTTTTTTTGGCGTATATTGAAAGAGGGATTGTTCCCAGAGGACTAAGGATCCTAAAAATGCCCTCATATGGGAACACGTATCCAGAGCTGCTTAAAAAGTGGCAACAGCTAAACATCAAGTTGGGCATAGATTACATGTGCCTTATGAATGAGCATTTTCCGGCTGTAGAGGAGGATCTTGAAACAGATATATATTCCCTTGAGAATGAGTTACTGGCTATGCCTGTCTTTTCGAGTCTTTCTGATGGTTATCAAGATATGGTGGGGAGAATGCAGGCTTTTGATGCTAGAATGGAAGCTACCAAGAAGCGGAAGCTCATTCGTGACATCAACGAATTCAGTAGGGGTAATATCTTTTCCTGGCCCAGGGAAGGATATACTTCAAATAATAATAAATACAATAACAGCAGTTTATCTAATGATAGAAGCAAAGCTAGAGGCACTATGGATGTTTTGGATGACGTTTGCGATGCTACCTCAGCTCCGAACAAAGAATCCAGGCTGAATTTGAAACAGAACCCCCCTTCTGTAGTCGTGAATGGTTCGGTTCGTACTATGCCAACTGCTGTGGCTGAAGTTTCTACTGCTTCCATAGAAGGGAAGCAGACGCCTGGGACTATCGATGGCATTTCAAACTTTGTAGGGAGAAAATCTCAACAATCAACCATTAATTTCACTTCTAGTAAGCTGTTTTCGTTGGAGCAACCAGAAACCATCAAGGAGCGGTCAGCGACGTTGAGTGAACCATCAGCTGTGCACCCTGGAGCATCTAATAAAAGAAAGATTGAGAGCCCTTTAGGTGCAGGCAAGATGAGCCGAAAATTGTCAGAGGTACGTTGAATTTGTCTGCTTTTGAGTTGCAGCAGACTCACTTATCTGTTTTATCCAAGGGCCTCAATTTTATTCCCTCATGTGGGGATGACTTGGTGTCTGCTTTGACAGACTTAAAGAAGTTTACTAGAATGTTAAACTTAAAGTTACTGTTTGGTGCATCACCTACGTTGGAAGGAAGGTATAAGCGCCTGAGTACCTTTGTGCCGGCCAATATACCAGTTGTGAAGGCTTTTCATGACCTTTGTGAACTTCACATCAGACATTTATACAGTGATAATGTCAAAATTAGACAGAACACTTATAACTTAACGATAGATGAATTTAAAGCATTTAAGGAATTGTGTTCTTGTAGGGACATTGTGATTAAACAAGCAGATAAGGGGGGAGTAGTGGTGCTTATGGAGCATGATAAATATATGTCTGCTATGTCTTCTCTACTTATGGATGCTACTGCTTTTAAGTGTATTACTTGTACAGATGTAAAAAAATGTATTACATATGTTAATATGGTCATCTATGAGCTGCAATTACATGGAGAGATAGACATAGATTTGTTCAATTATTTGACAGTTCCTTGTCCTGTTACACCCCACCTTTATGGTATTCCCAAGATTCATGAATCAATTACAGACCCTCCTATGAGACCCATTGTCTCAGGAGCAGGTTGGGTGACTGAGCCCATATCTATATATTTGCACGGACAGTTACAACCTTTTTTGAATGATTGTGAATCAGTGTTACGTGACAGTTTTGATTTTTTACATAAGTTACGGGCATGGTATAATGTAGAAAAGGAACAGATGGCTAACAACAGATATTATTTGGTTACCTTGGATATTGTTTCCCTTTTTACTGTCATTCCGAATGATGTGGGGGTTGATTTTTTGAGGGAAGTTTTATCTTCATGTCCTAATCCTGATTTTGGCAAAATTGAGAATATGTGTAGTCTTATGGATGCCATTTTGAAAAATAATGTCTTTCTATTCAATGATTCTTTATATCTTCAGCTTACGGCGTGGCTATGGGTACCTCCGTAGCCAATACATATGCTAACCTGGTACTTTACCAGTGGGAAAGAAAACATATTTTTAGTGACATGAACCCCTTTAGGCAATATATTAGGTTTTTTCAGCGCTTTGTAGATGACTGTTTTTTAATTTGGAAAGGCACATTGGATAATTTGAACATGTTTTTGAACTATTTGTATACGGCTTCCTCCTTTCTAAAGTTTAAAATGACATGGTCTGACATTAATATCATCTTTTTGGATGTTGAGCTGACACTTAATTAGGGGCTCATAGACACGAAGTTACACAGGAAAGATGTATGTGCAGGCAGGTATACTTATTTTAATAGTATGCATGCACCACACACTTTTAAGGGTATTGTGAGATCTCAGTTATGTAGATTAAGTAGACTTAATACTGATGACCTATGTTTTGGAAAGCAGTTGGATGAGATGTTAGCTGATTTCGCTTTTAGTGGTTACGATAGTTCACTACTTTTTGCTGAGAAAAGTAAAGTGATAGAGGACAGGAAGACTATATTGAGACCTACGTTCCTTTCTGATACATTGGATGTTAGGGGTATAGTTTCTAATGGACATACTAGTATAGAACCAGTTAGATATGTGACTTCATTTAGTCTGAGGACATAATTTATAAAACAAATTATATCTAAGAACTGGTTAATTTTGATGGCTTCTAATGAGTTAAAGGTTCTACTAGGTAACAGACCTTACTTTGCATATAGAAACATGAGAACTATGAAGAACTCATTATGTTATAAGGATTTTATTGGCAATACTGTTAGACCTTTGTCCATCAATCCTGGTACACGTAGGTGTTATAGTTGTTCCTGCTGTGAGGACATTGTTGGTACTGGAAGTGATGCATTTGAACACCCTGTAACAGGAAAGACTTTTAGGTTTCATACACCAGCAACATGTATGACAACTCACATAGTATACTTGGAGACGTGTGTAGCATGTAAGTCTTTCTATGTAGGTAAGACTACACGCAAGTTAAAAGAAAGAATTACAGAACATAAGTCTGAGATCAGGAGGTGCATTGATAGGAATGCCTTATATAAACATGTCTCAGAGTGTGGACAAGAGCATCTTTTTAAGTTTAGAGTTATAGATTCTGTGTACCCTTCTTCAAGGGGTGGAGATATTAACAATTATTTGGAAATTAAGGAATATGAGTGGATCCTGAGACTTGCCAGTGATTCCGCACCTGGTTTAAATAGTTTGTTAAGCCTTAAACCAATTTTGGTTAGGCTGAGTAGGACAAGATTATAACAACTATTGTAATGTATATATGTTTTAATATTTTAATGTTTTTAGATGTCCTTTTAATTTTAATTGTTCAAGGCATGTGATTTTTGGCTGCTGCTCACATGACTTATTTGGACTTATATTAAAGGGTAGAGAACTTTTGTATTTTTAGTATTGATGAAGGATTGTATCCGAAAGCTCTGCTGTGTTTTGTATTAAAGTGTTTTTTCCTTACGTGTGTCTTCTGCTTTGTAGGTATCTGCACATGTGCATGTGATGGCCTCTGCACCAATTGGTGCCCACCATTTTGTGATTCCATGCAGCCTGCTGTGTGGTAATTGCAGTTCTCACTGTGATTTCAGGACACTGCTATAAAATGATAGGTTAGGTAGGCATAGGCCTTTCAGTTTTGCAAGGTGGGGACCATGCTTGTTTGCTGTGGACACTGTTGTGTCAGTCAGAAGGTTGGTATATGTCTCATATCTGAAGCTGGGTTGTAGCCAGTGAAATGCATGTTGTACTGAAACCTGACTGTTGCTTCTTCCAGTACACTATTCTCAGGGTGTAAGTTTACTCACACCTCCTAATGCTAACACTGGATACATGGGAGTATGGACTTTCTTTTGGAATTAGGGAATTAACTGGTATACAGCAGTAGTTATTGCAATGTATTCCTATGGCTTTCCTATTTTCCCTTTACATTCACTCCTTGTAATGCATGTCATATTTCTTTATTGCAATGTATTCCTATGGCTTTCCTATGTTCCCTTTACATTCAGTCCTTGTAATGCATGTTATATTTCTTTATTGCAATGTATTCCTATGGCTTTCCTATTTTCCCTTTACATGCACTCCTTGTAATGCATGTTATATTTCTTTCAGCACCAAGTTATTGTATATCTGCTGTGGCTTAGTGGTACATCATGCAGACTGGTGAATCCAAGGTGTGGGGTTTGAGAGTGACAATGGTATTTTATTTTGCTGCTGAGCAATACAAGGGCCTTGTCATACAGAGTGACAAAGACACTTTTAAGCAGTTTTAAGTTAGTTGGCGTGGGTTTGGTTGACGTTTAGCGATGCTAAGCAACGCTTAGCTTAGCTTATTGTATTTTAGCAATACTAAGCTAAGCTTATCTTAGCTTATTTTATGTTAGCAATAGTAAACTAAAGCTTGGCATAGCTTATCATATCTTAGCAATGCTAAGCTAGGCGCACACATGCGCACACTGGTGCAAATCCGCTTACTACTGTTTACAAGTGCTCACTCCCGCTAACCCCTGTGCTCATGTCTTTGACAGAAAAGTAAATGGGGAGATAGGAATGTGGTGATAAAGGATGCTCAAAGATGGGAAGACAGTAGGGAAACTAGCTTGGGATGTACACGATGGGTGTGGAGAAGGTCCATAGCTGCCCATTTCTTTACCAGCAACAGCTGTGCATATGCAATACATTAGGTGGGATATTTGAAACCTTCCACCACTGAGAGAGTAGTGAGGACATCTAAGTATGTTGTACTACCAATTATGAATATCAGGCACATGCATTGTTTGTGAACTGCTATATACTGTCATTAGTATGTTACTCACATCTGAACAGTTTGTGGTTTGTGTAGACATTAGCACAGTCTGCTCAGGACGACTGGACATATTTCTGTACTGTGTATGCCTACCTACACCCATGGTTGTGCCTGAGTACACAGGTATATAGTACCTTTGGGTAGGGGTGCAGAAGTGCAGTGAGCATTATTTATTATCGTGTGATGTTTATCTTACTGAACATGCAGAGTTGCTGTGTACCTGTAAGTCTATGAAGGCTTGTAGTCTGTCTGAGTAGCTCCCACCTGTGGACATATCCAGATGGTAGACAGAAGTCAGCCTAGTATTCTTTGACTTTGCACCACAGCAGTCTTTTCACCACCTGAACAATGGCATTGTCACAGGTGGTTGCTAGCAGTACATGACTACATCCTTTGCTATTTCTGTGTTGTACTTCTACATAAGGGCATGCTTGTGGGATTAATTCTACAGCTATTTGCAGAGTGTGTAACAGCAGAAAAGCTGATATGCCTGTGTGTTTCTGACTCTTCCAGGCCGCAGATACTCTCACGTATATATTTGAACAGCCTCAGGGAAAGGTACTTATAACTGGGATACACTTGTCATATAGTTCAGACATTTTGCAGTTCAGACTTTGGGTGATTCAGAGCATTTCTATTACTACAACTTTTCTGGCGTGCAAGCGGTGTCTACTCTCACTTATTGCCATTTGTTATTAAGTGAGATTCAACACCTTTCTGCCTACTGTTAGTACATTTCACAGGGAGTCAGAGGGGCACAGCTAACATTTGTTTGCAAATCAGGGTCATCACAGTAGAGTAGTCACTGTTGGGAGGTCTGGCCTGTGACCTATGCTAATATGCCAGTGTGTATCCTGCTCTGATATTGTGTGGGGTTTGTAACCTGCTACTGTAACCTTATTCCCTACTAGCATGGCTAATTCACTTTTCACAGTCATGTCATGCAATTCAACAACACCTGCTGGTTAAGGCCCACAGAACAAGATTTGTGTTATGCCATTCCTATTTTCCCTTTACATTCACTCATGGTAATGCATGATAAATGGCTTTCAGCACTAAGTTATTGTATATCTGCTGTGGTTTAGTGGTGCTTCATGAAGACTGATGAGTCCAAGGTCCCAGGTTCGAGACTGACAAGGGTATTTTTATTTTGCTGCTGAGCAATACAAGGGCCTTGTCATACAGAGTGACTAAGGCACTTTTAAGCAGTTGTAAGTGGGTTTGCGCGGGTTTGTGTGACGCATAGTGATGCTTAGCTAAGCATACACAAGCTCACACTCGTGCAACCCCACTAACTACTGCTTAAAAGTGCTTACTCCCGCTAACCCCCACGCTAATTTATTTTAAAGAAAAGAAAATGGGGAGATAGGAAAGTGGTGAAAAAAGGGGGCACAGAGAGGGACAGACAGTAGGAAAACAAGCTTGGGATGTGCAGCAAGGGTGTAGGGAAGGCCCATAGCTGCCCATTTCTTTAACAGCAACAGCGGTGCATATGTTGAAAAATTGGATTGAGTTTTGTGACCTTCCACCCCTGAGAGAGGGGTGAGGACAACATAGTTTGTTGTACTGCCAATTAGAATTATCGGTGTATATGTCCTATGGACATGTGTGCAAAATGGGAAGCTATGTATGGGGCGTAATTTTTTTTCGTGTACAGATTGCTCTGTTTTATTTTGTTTTATTTTCAGGTGAGAGTGGTAAGTGAGGTAGGGGAAATAGGTATATTTGGGGAGGTAGGTTTTGGAGGTAAACAGACAAGACAAACAAGACGCATACAGGGGTGGAATTTGACACATGAGGTGGGTGAACACAATTGACGGGGAAGGTTGTTGGGAAATCGCAAGCCCATGAGCCCACAGATGGTAACAATGGAACTGAGATCCCCACCCATGGGCAGTCACCACTGCACCTTCACAGCCCCAGGGGTGGCTGTCGTGTGGGCTGGTAGGATGGGCAGGCTCACTCATGAGATGCGCCACTCTCGCCTCAAGCTGGCATATGGGATCAGCGACTGAACGCTGGATCTCCCTACGCACCACAGCCCGGACCCTTCAAAGGGTGATGGGTGGCCCTTCTCCACCCACGCTTGCACGGGGGGGATGAGCCCCATCCCCTGCAGTGCTTCTACCCGAAGGTGGCACAGGACCAATGGAGGAGGGGAGTCCGGGCTGGGCAGCAGAGCCACTGGTGCCAGGTGCACTCGCCAACTGAGGAGGAACAGGTGGGTCCGCTGGGACCAGCCTTCCCATACGTTCTGTGATTCGGTGTGTTTCATTACAACATAAACAA
This sequence comes from Protopterus annectens, assembly GCF_019279795.1. Taxonomy (NCBI): domain Eukaryota; kingdom Metazoa; phylum Chordata; order Ceratodontiformes; family Protopteridae; genus Protopterus; species Protopterus annectens. Next base: position 1,546,157,672 of record NC_056735.1, read on the forward strand.
CAGCATTCTAGATTAGTTGTAACAGCATTCAGTAATATTCCCATTAACCCAACACACCACAGTTCCAACAGTTGAACAGAAAACATAACACATGCATATATATTGAACAACAGTGGTTATCCCAACCGCATGCAGGGATGATTGGTAGCAACAGGCCACCATGAACGTGGTGTTTGAACAGGGCACATGCATCAATATGAGTGCAAATATTTATCGAACAATAGGACATATATCCCGACAAATATTTAAGATTACACATACCCATTGAGGTGTGGAATTGCATGGTTTATGCACAAACAGTAGGGTGTAGAAAAAACCTCCATTAACATCTTATAAACGCTTTTACTGTACACTATATTCCTAGTGACTGCAGGTGTATATTCCCTACATGTATTATTACACTTGCCACCATGCATTAGGTTGTGTAGTGGGTTTGGCTAGTTCAATCTATACTTGACCTATATCTCACATACTAACTGACCAGGATGCAGATGTTACTGCTACTTATTTCATGGTTGTATTTATATTTCTTTATCTACATATCTGGATGTTTTCACATGACATTTTCACTTCTAATTGTACAGAACCCTGCATTTATTGAAGCACACTTACATTTCTGGGGAACATATTCGCATGCTACTCGTGTGCCAGATTTACTTATGCATGCCAGCCAGTAACTGACTGTTGAGGACTGTATATTTACTTCACAGCTACTAGCACTTCCATCACCCACTTTAGATGGGACTGCAGAACTCTGGGTTGCCAGCACTTTCTAACACATTACTATTTGTATAATGCAAGGGTACAACAACATTTCATACCAAGTGAAACAGACACACTCTGGGTTTTAGACCTTTATTAATGACATTACACACTTTTCCACAGGCTCACTCTTTATTTGTTTTAACGGTAAATATGGCAGACATGTTCACGACATATTATATCTTTATTAATAGGTTAGCACACTCTTTTTTCAGGCTCACACACATATTATTTTATATGACAGTGCCTGCAGAGATATTATTACAGACATTTGTTACCTTTCTTAATGTGTTACTACACTCTTTTTCTGCCTCTCTAACGTTTTTATCTGACAGTACATGCAGAGGACTTATTCAGTCCATTTTTTGGCTGTATTATTGGACTACAACACTTTCTTTCATGCTCTCTCCCATATTTTATATAACAATACATGCAGAATAATCACTAACCTGCCTGGCGGCGCAGCCTTAGCAGCCTATCAGCATAGGTTTGCTGATTCGTAACACGGTCACCTGCAGCTGTAAAGTAAATGAAGGGATATTGAGGCATTCCTATCCATTATACATACTCCATTTTAAATGCTTACATACTGCATTCCATGGCTACATACTCAGTTTTGGGGCATCCTGCATCCAACGGGCCTCCTGTATCCACTGGTTCAGGTGGTCCTCCTTTCGTCTCTTCAGGTCCGCATGGTGGTGACGGACCTGCTCACCAGTCCAGGGAATGCCTGTGGCACTGGTGAGGTCACGAGCTAACCGGTTCCAAGCCTCTGCCTTATACGCCATCCCTTGGAACTGGCCCTGCAAGAGTCTTGCCTCGTGACGGTAGACTAGGAGCCAAACCATGTATTTGGATTCCTCAATGTCCCATCTCTGCACTCGGAAGCACACTCCCTCTCCAATACCAGACATTCTGACCGCAGATGTGAGCTACAATCAGTTATGGCGTGTATTCCCACCTGTGGGGCTTAAATATGCCGCATTTCCCCGCACTTTTTTTGTGATTGGCCATTTTGTAAAATTCTCGGCTGACTGCAGACCTGCTTAGTAATGGTTAAACTACCATTCCTAAGTTTATGTATGTTAATAGTGGCTGTTTCCCCTATGTTGTCATGGCTTAGTGGTTTTGTATTTTGATTATGATGCAAAGGGTATTGGGTTGAAACCTTGCCATTCTTTTATTTTAATACGGTCTAGACAGGCTAGGGGGTGTGGCTGTGTTTAAGCAACTTAGCTCTACGTTGCTCCCCTGTGCCCTATGGTGCCCTGATTGGCACGGCGCGCATGTCCACGCAAACACATTGTGCTGGGTAAAGCATTTTTAAACGTTGGGCAACTCTATTGCACTGGGTAAAGCCCTATTACACTATGGGCAACTCTGTTTATCTGGGTGAAGTGCTATTAAACTCTGGGCAACTCTGTTTATTTATTTATTTATTTATTTTACATTTGTTAACCGGGCTAGTCTGGCTGGATACATGTCCATTTTCAGCAGAGGCCCGAGGAGAAAAGCTCCACTAATAGACTAAGACAATACATGAGGAATACTTTACTAAATAGATCAATCTTTTTAACAAAAGAACAAACACAAAACAAATCAAAAATGTACAACAGAATACAGATTGTCTTGACTAACTTAACTAGGTTACAGTAAGATTATGATCAAAGTTCACATCATGTGGCTGAGGAGATAAGTTCAGGCACCAGAATATACAGTTGAGTAAAGGATATCTGAAGTGTAGGTACGTAAAAATTAATCATTGGTCAGAGGTAGAGGAGAGCATTGGTATTTAACAGAGTGAATGAAAGCTAGTAGTTAGGCGTGCTAAAAAAAAGCAAGTTAGAAGGTAAGGAGGTATATTGGTAGTAAAATTAAGGGAAAAAAGGGATAGGAGGAAAAAGAAAAGTGTGGGTAGAGTATGTTTAGATGGGGTAATGGTATTTTATCAAGTTAACTGTTAAGAAAGTAAAGTTAAACAGGAGAGTGAGGTATATAGGCAGTGAGATAAGGGAAAAGGGTGAAGGACCAGAAAGGGGCTAAGAATGTTAGTTTAGGTAAGAATGGGAGAGTAAAGAAAGAAAGACGCAGACTGTTCAGAGTAATAAACAGTAGTATGCTCAGTCAGGATTAGAGCAGGGGCAGAGCCAGTGGATTTGTAGGTGGTTTTTTATCTGTTTTTTGAAAAGGTGACATGATGTTAGGGAGGTCAGTTCAGTGGGAAGTTTATTCCAGTATGAACCGATAGTGTTTGCAAATAGGGAATCACCTGATTTATTATGAGATTTCAAGGTAGTAACTAATAGCTTGTTGGCTGATCTGAGTGTCTTGAGATTCTTATAAGGTGTGATGACATTATTTAGTATTGGAATGTTGGAAGGGTAATGAAGAATTTTGAAGGTGATGACTAGTTGTTGTAGGAGTATAAGGTTTGGGAGTTCAAGCCAGTTGAGTTTCTTTAAGTTAAGACAGTGGTGAGTTTGGAAAGGTGAGCCAGTGGCAAATCTGGCTATACTGTGGTAGGCAGTATTAAGTTTCTGAAGATTACTCTTAGATAAGTTGACAAAGGAGGGGAGGCGTGGGTTAGTGTAGAGATAAGGTGAGTTTGGGCTAGGGCTACTCGGGAAGAGGCAGTGAGATAGGGCTTTAGTCTGTATAGGGCACCAATCTTTTATTAACAGTTTTGATAGTTAAATCAATATGACAGTCGGTTAAGCTGGTTATCTATGGTAACGCCTAGGAGTTTAGTGCAGTTGTCAGGTTTGATGATAGTGCCATTACAGGATGTTATAGAGAAAGAGATAGGGGTGGATTTAGAGGTAGGGGTAAATAGTATTAGTTTGGTTTTTTTGGGATTCAGGAGGAGACAGATATGTTGAAACCAATTTTCTGCTGCAGTAAAGACTGCTTGGGTGGTGGAGTGGAGTTCTGCTGGGGTAGGGGCGGAGCAGATGAGAGTAGAATCATCTGCATATTGGATGCATGTGGATGTTGGTAGGGAGTTGGGCAGATTGTTGATGAAAATGGAGAAAAGTAGGGGGCCTAGGATGGATCCTTGTGGGACACCAATAGTGACAGGGAGTAGAGTGGATAGATGGCTGTCCCACAGTACAGCTTGTTTCCTATTAGTTAAATAGGAATTGAACCACTGTAAGGCTAGAGAGTCCAGCGATAGAGATTTTAAGGTAACAAGGAGAAGTTGATGGTTGACCATGTCAAATGCCTTTGAGAGGTCTAGAAACAGTGCGGAAGAGAATAGGTTTTTATTACGATTTTTATTTATGGTATCAGAGAAGGAAAGAAGGGCAGTAGTAGTGCTGTGGTAGGGTCTGAAGCCATGTTGAGAGTCTACAAGCAGGTTGTTATTTAAGAGATAGTTTAGGAGTTGATGGTGAATACAGCGTTCCATTATTTTTGATAGAGGCGATAGAAGGGCGATAGGTCTAAAATTGGATAGTTCATTAGAGTTTCCACCTTTGTGGAGTGGAATAATGTGGGAGATTTTCCAGCAGGATGGAATTTTGGATTCTGTTATGGTTCTGTTTATTAAGATGGATACTGGGTATGCTATTTCTTTTGCAGCTAATTGAAGGTATTCAGCAGGAAGTTTGTCAGCTGAGGGTGTACAGGGTTTTAGTTTAGACAGTAGTTTCTGTATATAGGTAGTTGAGACGGTTTCCAGTTTTAGTGTATAGGTATTGCTGGGGATGGGAGTAGTTTGGAGGGAGGGGGGTGGAGTCATAGAGCTCGCAAGTGAGTTAACAGTTTGAGAGAAGAAATTGTTAAAGGTGTTAGCTATGATGCTAGGTTGTTTTTGTGCTAAGCTAGCTGGGGTAGGTGTTTTGGTATTGCCTGGATGGAGAAGTTTATTAATTCCTGACCAGAATTTTTGGGTTTTGGTTATGGTTTTGTTGGTGTTGAAAGTTATAGTTTTTTTTATCTAGGATGACAAGTTTCTTTGTTTTGTTTCTTAGATGTTTGAAGGTTTGATGGTCAGTGGGGTTTTTAGTGGATCTCCATTTTGACCATGATTTATTTCTCGTTCTCATAGTTTGTTTAGTAATAGCAGAGAGCCAAGGAGCTGCTTTGGATCTGATTTTAACTAATCGGGATGGTGCATGTTGGTTTAAAATTTGTAAGAAGGTATTGTTGAAATGCATTACTGCTTCATCTATTGGGAGGTATTTTAGGGTAGACCAGTTATATTGTTTGAGTTCAGTTTGAAAGGATGAGAGATTGAATGCTGTTTTATTATATTTGGTTCGATAAGTAGGTTGTTTAGGGATGTTGCATTTTTTTTTAGTGATAAAGGTAAGGAGGTGGTTATATTAAACTATGGGCACCTCTGTTTAGCTGGATAAAGCGCTATTAAACTATGGGCACCTCTGTTTAGATGGGTATAGCGCTATTAAACTATGGGCACCTGTGTTTAGCTGTGTAAAACGTTGCTTAATGGCAGGCTATTATATATCTGGGTCTTTTCAAAATATATATTTTGTTCGCTGATACATTGGCATGTCACTGCTTTTAATAAAATTTTAATCATATTTGTCTGGTATTATTTCAAATACTGATTTAAAACATAAATAAGAAGGGGAGTGGTGGAACTCGAACCGTGAATGCCTTCTCTTTGTGCATACGCTCTACCATTATGCTATTGCTATTTGGATTCATTTGCATAAGTAGTTTTTATATGCTCTTCAATGTCACAGTTGCTAAATGTGGTTAAGCAATGGGCACACCCACACAAACAAGCGCAAATACGAGCAGCTATATCGTGGATTTAAAAAAAAAAAATGTTTCCGTTTTATAACTCTGATGGGGGTTTACAGTGTCAGGGAGTGTGGTGTTGGGTGCAAGTACATTTGACCGGACTCGCTCTTGTCTGTTGACATTATGCTTTTTAAAACCTTGCAGGGGCATGGACTTTTAGACTGCTTGGCAGTCGGACACGCCCCCTGCTTGCCTACTCAGTCTGTGTAAGAGTTACGGATGAGTCAGTGTGCCCTCATGAATATTCATGGCACACTGACGTCATTCCGTTCAACTGCACCCTCCGAGTATGACATATTAAGTCTTACACAGAGGTTTCGTGAATCCGGCCCAAAGTATTTTTGTCACTCTAGAAAAACAAGGTGAAATTCTGACATTGGAATGGGCCACTAGGGAGGAGAAGATGATTTGTCTGTCACATGCTCTGCTACTTGGAAAAACTTCTTAAAATCTTTATCTACGAGTGTCTCTTACAATATGAGTATGTAACAAATAAATGCTTTCTATGTGTATATAGAATGTATGCAGTTGTACATTTTAAAATGGCCTATGTGAAATTGTGGAAAAACAGCACTAAACATACTAAAAGAGTGTATATTTTAAGTTTGAACTTGAGCTCTTACATTTGTCATCAGCTGTTTATTTTATGTGGATGGAAAGCAAAGAGTACAGTTTTGCCTGACTGCCCTAAAAATCATACCCCAATTGCTTTGTAGACCATATTTACTCCTTCTGTTCACATTGCCAGTGAAGGCACCTTTTGGAAAGTTTAGCACTACAGTTCTGAATTGCTGCTGCTATTTTTCTTTTGTCACCCTCTGATTACGCACCTGTTCTATTTTCAATTTATATTGATGCCAATAATATACTGCGGTGGTGGTACTGCGTTAGCATTGTCGCCTCACAGTAAGACGTTGTCCTGTTCGATTCTCAGCTAGAGCATCTTCTGTGTGGAGACATGTGTGAATGGGCGTACCTTCATTGAAGGTTGTGTGTCAGGGCCGGCAACTCTGCACGTAAAAAAAATCTACTGCCAATCATTAGCGGACCTGAGTTCTGCTGTGGCGACAGGGAAAAAGCTGAAAGACACAACAACATTGATGCCAATAATAACTTGAATGTTGATATCACCTACATGTGTAGTAGTATAAAAAGTTTTAGCATAACTCTTTCTGAAAGTGAAACAGACTGAAGACTTACAAAAGAAGCATGGAGATAAACCAGATACACTAAATGCTACACAAAACTACTTTCTGGCTCTTCATAGATTAAACTAATTTAGAGAATGGGTGACATGTAGATCGCACCCTGATAGCAGAGTATTAATCTGCAGATAACGACTGCAGAAAAAACAAGTTTGCCTCTTCACGGCAGCATAGCAAGCTGTGCCATGAAGCTCGGAAAGAAAGTAACTTAATGGCTGCCATTATTTTATGCTTGCTAAGCAGTTCTTCTGCTCTTTAGTGAGTATAAAATTAAAAGTATAATGGTTAAGGTAGTTACCTTATAAACACAAGGTGCAGGGTTTGATTCTTATATATGGTAATTGACTAGGCTTAAAATGCCCCACAAGGCCAGTTAGCCTAGTACTAAGCTATGAACCTATAAAGCAAACAAAAAAATGAAAAGTGTGTATGCGTGCATGAAAGTGAGATTGATTGTGTTTTACACTTGCTCAGCAGTGCTTTTGCTGTTTAATGAGTGCAAAATGAAAATAAATGTACACTTAATATAAAATAGGAAAGTTGGCATATGTGTTTATTTGTGTGTGTGTGTGTGTGTGTGTGTGTTTGCATGTGTCGGAGAGAGACACAGAGTGTATGCAAACATTAGATACTTAATCAAACTTATACTTTGGAGGTAAAGTACTTCCCAAACAACAGTTAATACACTACAGCAAGCTTGAAACATTAAGCGAAGGAATTATTTTACATCAAAAATATTACAATATATATATATATATATATATATATATATAATTAAACAAAAAACAAATAATATACAAATACAAAACAATTTAACAGACAGCCAATTTTCTAAGCTCTATAATGACCTCCAGGGTGTCTGCTATTATTGAAATAAAGCCATTCCAGACATCGGGCCTCAAAACAGCCCTGGGTGGGCATTATTTCCAGAATAACTCACACCCTGTTGGGAATTATTACTTGCTTGCTTGAGCAATGGTAATTCTGGAATGGGATAGTCATTTCTTTTTTTTTTACTTTGAAAGGTAGTTAACTATGTTTGTGACATATGAAGGGAGTAAAATATCTTGCTTTTTTCACAGTTTTGAAAGATGCTGGTGCTATGGAGCCAAATATTTTTAGGGGCTGCTATTTTTCCCTCACTCTGTACCAGAGAAATTAGCAAAAGAAGCATTTTATTAGTCAAATTACTTATACAGAATCAGTTGCTATTTCTCAAGAACTGAATAAATAAAAAATACAATGCTTTCAGCTATTCATAAGCACCTAGAATATATTTTTTTTCCTTTCTGCAAAAACGTTTTGCAAACAACAAAGGACTGAACAAATATGGCTCTTCTAAAGAGGGCACTGATTAGTGTATTTCTTGTATGGGGTTCAGAATGTATTTATTTATTTAATTTTGTTTTATTTATTGGAAAACACCAGCTGGACACACAGGAAAAAAATTCTATAAATATAGAGTCGAAGAGGAGTACATTCTACTCTCACATTTTTACATTCTATGCAAATACTGAAACCACAGGAGATGAGTGAATCTTGAAAATCACTCTTCTCCTTTAAACTTCTTTTCTGCAGGGGGGGGGTAAATCCCCCCCTGCTCCCTCATTCCCCCTGCACCTATATATACTAACTCTGAGATAGCCATACCTTTAACAGAAGGGAATATTCTGAGAAATAATGCCTCTGATTTCATATATGTAAGTCCGATCATTCAGCCATTCACTTTCCATATTTCTGGTCTCAGCCTAGTGGGTCCAGACATTTCAAATGGTTACCATATATTATAGTAATACACAAGGCATATTTTACTTAATATTAAAACACAGTTATGCCAAAGAGCTTATGAATGAACTTAATACATATATGGAATAGTACATTGCAAGAGTATTTAAACAATGCTACAATTTCACTGCTGAGGTAGTTAAACAATTTTAAGCACAGGACTTGTTATTCTGATTTAAACAGTATATCACAGAGAAGTAGTGTAGACTTGGAAATGGAAGTATAGAGCTAATAATAGTTACAGTTTTAGTTTTATACAACAAGGAGTATGATCATTTAAAAAAAAAAAACTATAGAGTGTTATACAGCAAACACAGAAGACCGTGTCAAAGGCCGTTGTTAAGTCTAAAATTATTGCTTTTGTGGCATTTATTGATTGACAGTAATTTCAAAGTTGAGCAATGCATTGTAAGTGCTCTGGTTTGGTCTGAAATCATGCACAGTAGGAAAGAAAAGGTTTATTTTCAAGGATATGTTTAAGCAGTTGAATGTGGATGCATTTCTGTAGGATTTTTTTACAATGGCAAAATAATGGCTATGGGCCTGTATTTGGGGAATTCAGTGATGTGTCCTTCTTTGAGAAGAAGTAGGATATAAGATTTCTTCCAGAGTGAGGGGGTGATAAGATTCATGGATGCATTTTTTTATGAAAGACAGGATAGGCTATATTTTTAGATAGTTGTCTGTGTGGATACGACTTCGAAAGAAGGCCGTGAAATTGTCAATGGGTTGTAAACTGCTATTGTTTTTTATTGAATAGAGTGGTAGTATTGACTGGCTCCATATCAGGACATGGGTTGGGCTGTTGACGTTTTCAGGAGTTGAGTTTTTGATAGAGCAGCAGATATCTTTTGGGTCTTTATGATGAGTGTTTTGTAAGTTGAAGCAGTAATGGATTTTATTTAACTTGGTAATGGGTGAGTAGTGGGTGCAGAGAAGGTCTTACAAATGTATTGTATGGTGGGAGGTAGGGTAAGTGGGGGTGGGTGGAAAACTAATCAGGTAACAGCCCCCAAACCAACAGTAGGTAATCAGTGTGGGCATGCTCAGTGTGAGGAAGAACAAAGCTGTGAGTTATCACACAAGTATCTACTATACAAATTTATCCTGCCTTTAGAATGCATTTAACATAGAAAATGGCACTGCTTTACAAAACAGTGCATAAAATAGAACAAGTTTGCATCTCTGCAGCACAAGGAAAGTTGTGGCTCACTGGTGCAATTTATATTGTAAGCAGTGTTAGGCTAGAATTTCTAGAAGTAAGCATGCAGTGCTCTCTGCCTCCGCTAAATACTACAGGGCACAAATTTAAACTTAATTTGTTGCAATTATTTGCTGCAGGGCACTTATTCCAGGAAGAAGTTTTTCCACAGAAATATATCCTCTCACATATGATATTATCATGCTCCGCCAATGTTGCAACACCTGGTCATCTGGATATGGGAGTTGCACGGAGATAATTATTCCAGTTTCCTTTCAGCATGCATGACAGATCTGACTCATAGACATTAAGGAAAGTCTTTTTAAAAAATTGTCTGGAACTTCTGAGGTTTAAACACATCAGCAGCTTAAAAAGAAACTTTTGATAAATTGCAGTGCAATCTGTTACTTTAACTGTATTGCATAAAGTAGATATCTTAAATGAATGGTTAATAAATATAAATAGAGTTATCAGTTTTGTCTACAGTACCCAAGGGCTAATACCTGGGATCCAGAAATATCACCACCAGTAGTAAGCACTTTTTACATCTGGTAATAGGAGTTCTTGATTCAGAAACAGCCTTATTGCAGAAAGTACTTCAAAGAGGTACAGAATTATGGTGCGCTGTCTTGCTGGCTTACTGCAAATGTAAATGTGACATTCCAGAAGAGAAGTACATGACAATTAACTATGCACTCTTACCCATAAATGGTTACAGTATATGATTTATGCAGTTAAGCAATTCAGACAACTGCTTGGTTGCATAAATTTTTACCACTAGTTGAATTAGTTAAGTCAGCAAAAGATTCACGTTACTCTACTATTTTCAGTGAGTGAGATCATGGTTGACGTAAATGCCTGGGAATTTAGCAGACAAGTTGTGTTGTGGGGGATGTACATGTGTGTATTTGTGTGCATGTGTATAGGAGTGTATACAGAGGTTTGAGTGGTGCCAGGTGTGTTTGCGCGCACATGCGCACAATTGTGTGTGTGTGTGTGTGTGTGTGTGTGTGTGTGTGTGTGTGGGTGTGTGTGTGTGTGTGTTGCTGTTTGAGAGTTTGATTTTATGTCTGCCTGGGTGGTCAGAGTAGGATGGTATAGTTAAGAGACAGGTAGTGTAGGTTGTAAGGTAGTTAAGAGACAGGTAATGTATGTCTGTGTGTGATATTTATTTATACATGTATAGATAGATAAATGTATGTAGTCATAGGTTTCATAGGTTCATAGGTTGGTACTAGGCTATCGGCCCTAGGGCCTATACAAGCCTAGCCATAACAATTCCCTGGATATTTCTTCCCACAATATTTACTTCCCTGGACCCCTGTCTAGCAGGGTGACTGATGGGATCCCCGGGAAGAATTTCCTATCTCCCATCTAATCGTCAAGGTTCCTTTTGAAGAGGGCCAAGGAGGTGACATGTATGGGCAGTCTATTACAGCGTATGGGTAGTCTCTGGGTCAGGAACCTATCCCTCCAGCATGTTTTGTTCATTGTGATGACAAGGTTTAGATCCCTGGAACATGTGGCTCTGAGGGATTGGGATTTCTTTAAGTGGAGCATGTCCAACAGCTCAGGGTATGATATGGCCTTGTATGTTAAGCAGAGATCGCCTCTGAGTAGACAATATGCCACAGAGTATAGCTGAATTTTTTTAAACAGTCAGCATAGGGCATCTGCTTTAGGCCTGTGATTCTTTTAGTGAGGTATTTCTACGCCCTTTCCAGCTGTTGCAGATGTCTTGTGAGGTACATACCAAATGGAGTGTTGTACTCTATAATGGGTCTAATGAGGGATGAGTACAGTGGGACAATGACCTCCTTTTTTCTGGATGAAAAGTCCTTAGTGATGAGGTGTGCCACATAGAAGGATTTCCTAACTGTTGTGGCAATGTGGTTATTGAAGGTGAGACCACTGTCCAGCTGTGTCCCTAAGTCTCTCATCACACTTTCGGTGTTTAGTGTACTGCCACCTATGTGGTAATTCATGGGTACATGGTTTTCCCCAAAGGGAATAACTATACATTTCTTGGCATTAGCTTGAGCCCATGGCTCTGGCACCAAGCATCTGTCTCTGTAAGGCCCTTTTGTAGAATATCCACATCATTTGGGAATTCAATAATGGCTCCCAGTTTGCAGTCATCTGCGAACTTTGTTAGCCAGAGTCCCTTAGTGTTGGCCTGTACTTCAAAGAAGTAGATGCCAAACAAGAGCTGTCCCAGGACTGAACCCTGAGGTACTCCACTTGTCACTTGTCTGGAACTGGATTTGGAGTTGGCTACTTTTATAGTCTGGTTCTGTCAGTAAGCCAGTTGGCAACACATTGAGTGATGTAGGGATTTATGCCCAGCTTAGTAAATTTATCTATGATTCCAGAGTGGGGGATGGTGTCGAAGGCCTTGGCAAGGTCCAAATAGGCTGTGTGGACTGCCTTACCCTTGTCCACAGCTCTGGAGACTGTATCAAAGAAGTCAGTCAGGTTGAGGAGACAAGATCAGCCCTTCACGTACCCAAACTGAGTGGGGAAAATAAACAGCCTCTGCAAGGCTCGAACCCAGGAGCCTGCACACCATAGTCAAAGTGATTTACCACTAAGCCAAGTCAGTATGTGTGTGTGATACTGTGTGTGTGGCTGTTTGTATGAGTTTATGCCTACCTGACTGGTCACAGTAGGGGGGTAGTTAAAGGGGGTTCATATAACGTTGTCGAAGTTCGGAAACTTCGAACACCATAAGGTCAAAACCTTATGGTCAAAGTTTCAGAACTACGACAACATGAAAACAAACAATAAAAAGAAAAGAAAAACAAAATGTATTGCGATCTCGGAGTTGGTATATTTAAAGAGCAGGGGTGGGGGGCCGGGCGCAGTTAGATAGCTGTTAGGGTTTTTATTTATTTATTTTTTTTTTTGTTAGAATTCCTGGAACTTTGAACATCTGAGTTCAATGTTCTCAGCTTCGAAGTTTCAGGAATTCTACAACGTAATTGGATCCCAGTTAAGGGATAGGTAGTGCAGATACATGTGTGTGTGTGTGTGTGTGTGTGTGTGTGTGTGTGTGTGTGTGTGTGTGTGTGTGCGTGTGTGTGCGTGTGTGTGCGTGTGTGTGTGTGTGTGTATGTGCTTGCTCAGGAATTTTGATACTGGACAGCATAGTGGTGCAGGGGTGAATACAGTGCCTTAATTTTTAACTGGGATGTCTGTGGTTCCAGGACTGCATGTACTATTCGAATACATGTGGGATTTCATTGCGTGTTTTGGATACTTCCCACATCCCACACACATGTTACAGGTGAAATAGATGGTCTCCAAATTGCCCTAGATGTTTATGTCATGTGTATGACTGTTCATGTGTGAGTGTGCATGTTTGTCTGAAGTGTCTTGGGATAGACAGGACCTATCAATAGTTAGCTTCTCTGCCTTGTACCCATTGATGATAGTATGTGCAACACAGCAATTTGGGAATGCATTAGACAGAGTTCCTACCAGAAAATAAATTCATGAGATTTCTTTTTACATAGGACAGCTTGTGAGGTACATTTCCAGTGATTTAATCAGAGCAAGATACCAGATGCATGTATTGCATTCCCTTCTCAATGATAAATTATCACTGGTGTTATTCTCATGTATAGTACAGTCTGTATTTCTAAATAAGTGGCTACAGCACACCATTACTGATGATCAGTATAAAGAAAATGCCAACAGAACAGCTGTTCTTAACAATATCAGTCAGGCCCTTTAGTTCAGTTTAGACAGAGTCACTGAGGATAATTAAGGACATGACTCAAAAAGGGTCATACAGTAAATATGGCCTCTTGGGAATAACAGAGTTCATAACACTGCCTGCATACTTTAGATTCTGCGTGTTTTGCGAACAAGTGCATTGTCTTCTAAAAGATTTATATTAACAGCAGTGATGTTAGAAATTCTGACCATAGTGAATATTTCTACAGATGCTTATTTTTCCAGAAAACAGAATTTGGAGAAAGCCATCTCTGCAGATATTAACATTCCTCAAATCTACAGATGTAATACTAATCCAAATTCATAAAGGTTACAGCATCCACCTCAATGTTACATTTTGGAACTCAAAGACAATCCTACCATGATGCTTTTGCACAAACAAATGCAGTATTGTGCTGGGGTATCTCCACAGCCATGTTACAAGGTAATAAGGCATACTGTGGAAGAGACATATGGTATTTAGCCATGTACTATCCCACAGAACCACCATCTGTGAAGTATTTATGCAGCTGAGTGGTTCATAGAATAGTTTGGCTGGGTAAATTAGCATGGCCATTCCTGCCTCCTTGCATAAACACAGTGTTCAAAAATGTTGTTAGTATATCAGCAGAGACATGTTGTTCAACTTTCTTAAGAGAAATCACAAATACTTACAAGTATTAATGCTATGCAGTGACCTTAATATGAACAATCTTACAAATAAGTTGAAACTTCTAGACTTCAAACATGACTGTGCAAACGAATAAAAATTTGCTTTAGTTGCCAGATCATTGTGAAACAGAAATGTTAGTTTCTCTGTTATCAATAGTTCTAAATCCTAAAATTTGCAAAACATGTTAGTTTCACAGTAGCAGACTTTGTATTTTTAAGCAATAATGGACTTAGTGAACTCCAGAGCTAGATGTCGTTATCAGCACAGTTTCCATATTGCTTTTGTAAAATGCATGGTCTTCCATTTCTAGAACTTTTTACAGGTTATTATATTGTTGTTTAATCTGTGCACTATTAAATAGATATAACAACTGAAACATTATTTTTTTCTTACTGTGAAGTTAGCATAATTTGTTTAGCATATATCTTTTCTTATTGTCAAGTTAGCACATGCTTTTACTGCAAGCCTTTTTGATGTGCTGTTTGGCCCAGTGAAAAGTTGATTGTTGATATCTGGTACAGCCCCAATATTCCCAATGAATTTGCAGATGCAGCTAAAGGACATTGTATCATTTCATAGGTTCATAAGTTCATAGATAGGTACTAGGCTATTGGCCCTAGGGCCTATATAAGCCTAGTCAAAAAGGTACCCTGGCTTTCGCCACCTAAGAAAATTATTTTCCTGTGCCCCTGTCGAGCAGAGCCATAGAGGTGATCCCCAGGGTGAATTTCCTATTTCCCATCCAGTCATCAAGATTTTTCTTGAAGAGTGCTAATGAGGAGTTTGGTTTGATATAGATAGGTAGTTTGTTCCAGAGTATGGGAAGTCTCTGGGACAGGAATCTATCCTTTAAGCACGTTCTGTTTATTGTGGTGACAAGGTTTAGGTCCCTTGAGCATGTAGCTCACAGGGATTGGGATTTCTTTAACTGGAGCATGTCCAACAGCTCTGGGTTTGACATAGCTTTGTATGTTAGGCAGAGATCACCTCTGATTAAGCGATATGCGACAGAGTAATGCTGGAGTTTTTTGCCTTGTTTGAGAACAAGCTGAGTTCATAGTTTGTTCTGGATGATATAGAAAATTAAATTCATCCTGTGAGGAGAACATTTGTATTTTCTCCTAAATGTTATGTTCCTGAAGTAAGCTGATGCCTGGCCAGTAAAGCCTGTGTCAGCTATTTAATTTAGATGGAAATGTTTACATTTTTTCAATACCAGGGGTGCTTTTACTGCAAAAGTAACACATGCATACATTCTGAAATACACAGCCACAAGCATAAACACACACACACACGGGGTCTTCCACAAGGAAGGAGAGCTAACCTCCTTGTATATTATACCTTTCAGACTTGTTTGAACCATGGCCTTATTAGTGATAATCACATTATAACAGAAGAGAATATGAGAATGTCTGTCATGTTTCTACTGCAGTGTAAATTACTGGAACATCCGAATGGATGACATGCAACTGAGATACTGTATGCATTCACTAAAATGGGCCTATAATGATCTGAGCATGGCTAACCATAAATGGCCAGATTTGAAGTGGATGGCCTATCAGCAGTGTCAGTGCCACAACAGGTAGCACACTTGCCTTTGGTGCAGAAGGCTGTGAGATCATTTTCCACACCAGATCGGTTGATTGCATACACACCAGTACATAAGTGTGTTGTCCTTTAGATGAGACATTAAACTGAGGCCTCATCTATTTGAGTTAGTGGTAGCTCAAGTGGATGTAAAAGATTACATGGCACCTATTGAAAAGAGTAGGGGTCCTTTATCTATATGCAAAAATAACTCTTATTTACAAAATGTTTACATATTTACAAATATTTACAAATGTACAAATATATATACAAATTTGTTTACATGTGTTCAGAATTTCTTTTACAACCATACTAAATTTTCATCTCTATTAGATCCTCACTCCTTTTTCCATAACCACTGTCTAGTTTAACTTAAAATTGTTGCTAAAATTCATTTACCATTAAGCATAATTGCATTTATTCTTTCATTCCATATAACACATATAATAAATTTCTGTCTATTCTTTTAACATATCATTTACTTATGTTCTTATAACATCCATACTTAATCATATCCATGTTTATTTTCTCCACTTCTTTTATATCTTTGAAAAAATCTTCTTTACATAGTTTTTCATAACTTTTTTATTTTTTTATATTTCAAAAACACATGTTCCATAGTTTGTTCTTCTTAATAATGTAAACATACCACCGGATTTACTAGTCTTCTGTGCAGGACTAGCTAAGTCCTGCATGGAAGCGATCATTTAGGAGCAGGATGGCACCATGCCATGCATATGAATGAAGCGTGCTGCCTGAGCTCTTAATCTTACACAGAGCATGTAAGAGTGCAGGGGGCGTGTCTGAGAGCAGAGCTCTCAGAATATACATGCCCTTGCAATGCAGAACAGCAGAAGGGGGTATGCAATTAGCGAGACCGCTCACAGGTGACAGCATATCCCCACCAACAGTCCCCTTTGTGTACAACAGCAACAGTATATATGAAAAAAATGAAGAAACCCCCTTATTTTTTTTTTTTAAGTCCGATTAAAGCTAACTGTAGGTGCGGGGCTGTGCCCATTGCTTAGCTACAGTTAATGTAGCTTAAATGGCTGAAGAGGATAACAAGGAAGAAATATGCAAATGAAGCAGCATAGCATTAGTGTAGTGGCAGAGCACTCACCTTACGAGCAGACATTCACGGTTTGAGTCCCACTGCAGCAGATTCCATTTTCCATGGCAAAGCATGTTATGAGTAATATTTATGTTGCATAACCCAATAAATAACATATTTTTATGAACTGGAGTACTGCAGTAAATGCACATGTGACGTGTCAGTGTCATAATGAATAAGGCACTAATAAGCAGGTTTAAACACAAATAAGCAGTAGTAAGCTTATTTAAGCACTAGTTAGCGGTGTAAGCCCATTTGTGCAGTGGTAAGCAATGCCTACATTGGCTAAGCAATTCTAAAGCTAACCCCTGTAAGCAAATGTAATGGCAGGTTAGCAGTGCTTACCCTCACGCAAACCCGCTTACAACTGCTCAAAAGTGCCTTAATCACTCTGTATCCAACGGCCCTTGTTCTGGTCATCAACAAAATAAACAACCATACAGATCTTGAACCCAGGACCACATACACCATAGTCATAGTAGTTAACCACCAAGCCATCACAAAAGTACAGATTAATGAGGTATCAGCAAAGAAGTCCTCACCATAGTACTACCAAACTGAACCTGTGAAAGGAATCAGTATACAGTTATATGTTCCATAACTCAATACATAACATAAATATATTAACTGGAGTACAGCTGTAAGCCCAGAAGTGAGGTGCAGTTGTAATAGAGTGTTGAAGTCCCCAATAAAACACAAGGACCCCATAGAGTGTATGCACACATTAATCGTGGATACCTGGCAGATATATAAGATGCAATGAATAAGAAATCAATGCCCAAAAGGAAATATAATGCAAAGTCTAATGTAAGCAATGCTAAGCATTGCACAGGCCAGCTTGGGAGGTGTAAGCAATGTGTAGGCCAGCCAACTCAATGTGCCCAGTGCAGGCCATGCAAGTGGTATACCCCTTTAAACAATGCCAACCCTAGGTAAGCAAGTTTGCCCATAGCAGAGCCTTTTCAAAACCGTCCAGTCATAGAAAAGTACAGGAAATCGGCCCTACTTATTTATTATTTTATTTATTTTACATTTGTTGACCGGGCTAGTCTAACTGGATATATGCCCATTTTCAGTAGAGGCCCGGGGAGAAAAGCTCCAAGCATTAGCAGTGACAAAGATTATATTATACAGTAATAGTCAAAATAAATTACAGGACATTGTTACATTGAGGTTGAGATAAGTTATACAGAGTCCTTAGTAGGTTAAATCTAAGATCAAATACTGAGAGCAATCATTTGAGAGAGAGCAATCAAAAAAGAAAAAAATATTGAATTGTAAAAAAATTTTTTTTTTTTTTTTTTTTTACAGGTATGTGACGTAGAACAGTGGAGTGTAGAAGTGTAAGGAGAGCAAAAAATGGGAAAGAGACAACAGTCAGGGTATATCAGTCAGGGTTAGAGCAGGGACAAAGCCAGTGAGTTTTAAGATATTCTTTAAGATGCTTTTTAAAGAGATGAGTGGAAGCAAGAGATGAAAGTTCACCAGCAAGCTGCTTCCAGCTTTTTCCTACTGTGTTGGTGAAAAGTGAGTCCCCAGGTTTGTTGTTAGATTTAATAGTGGAGACTAGAATCTTGTTAGCTGAGAGTAGAGTTGCAAGATTTTTGAAGGGGGTAATCAGATTAGTAAGGATAGGGGTATTATTAGGGTGATAAAGGATCTTTTGGGTGATAGCAAGTTGTTGACAAAGTAGTAGGTTTTGCAGTTCTAACCATCCCAATTGTTTGAGGTTGTGACAGTGGTGAGTTCTGAAAGGGGTGCCAGTGGCAAATCTGGCTATGTTATTATAACTGGTAGAAAGTTTGGTGAGGTTGTTTCTAGATAGGTTGGTATATATCGCAGAAGCATAGAACAGGGTAGAGATCAGGTGAGTCTGGGCAATAGTGATTCTGGCTGAAGGGGTAAGGAAGGGTTTGATTCTGTAAAGGGTGCCTAGTTTTTTGTTGACAGACTTTATTGTAGAATTAATATGGTCATCATAGCTAAGTTTGTTATCAATTGTTACTCCCAGTAGATGGGTTATAGTGTCAGGGGATATGTTAGTTCCATTGTTAGAGGTTAATGTGAAGTGTAGATGAGGTGACTTAAGAGTAGGAGCAAAGAGCAATAATTTTGTTTTTTTTTTGGGGGGTATAAAAGGAGACAGTGTTGCATAAACCAATTTTCAACACTGTTAAATACTGTTTGAGTGTGGGACTGGAGAGAGGTTATGGGCTTGGCTGAACAAATTAAAGTTGAGTCATGTGCATATTGTATGCAGGTGGCTTGAAGAATATTGATATGTAGATCATCAATAAACAAAGAAAAGAGAAGGGGTCCTAATATAGAGCGTTGTGGTACTCCAATGTTTACAGGGAGGGAAGTAGAAAGATTATTATCCCAAAGTATGGCTTGATGACTGTTTTCAAGATAGGATTTAAACCAATGTAGTGCTTGTGTGTCAAGTGATTGGGCTTTTAGTATGTCAATAAGGATGTTATGGTTCACCATATCGAAGGCTTTCGAAAGGTCAATAAATAGTGCAGAGGAGAAAGTATTATTGTTACGATTTTTGTTTATGGAGTCAAAAAACGATAGCAGGGCAGTTGTTGTGCTATGGAATGGCCTAAAACCATGCTGGCAGTCGGCAATTAAATTGTTATGGAGAAGGTGGGCAAGTAGTTGTTTGTGTATACACTTTTCCATTATTTTAGCTATTGGAGAGAGTAAGGTGATAGGCTGAAAGTTGGAGGGCTCGGTAGATGACCCACCTTTGTGTAGAGGGATGATGTGAGATACTTTCCATATGGAAGGGATTTTGCTTTCTAAAATTGTTCTATTTATAAGGATGGAGATGGGATAGGCAATTTCTTTAGCTGCAATTTGCAGGAATTCTGCTGGAAGACAGTCAGCAGAAAGAGTGCATGGTTTAAGTTTTTGAAGGAGGTTGCAAATGAGGGATGTGGGTACAGGTTGTATATGAAAGTTTGGAGTTGGAGTATTATTGGTATTTAGCGGTGGAGTGGTGATGGGTGGTAAAGGCTTAGCTAGGGTTAGAATGGCTTCTGTAAAATAGTTATTAAAGGCATCAGGTATCTGGTTAGAGTTATTATGGTTAAATCCTGAAGGGGCAGGAGATTTAGAGTGCCCTGGTTTAAGAAGTTTGTTAATGCCTGTCCAGAATATTTGTGGTTTTGTTGGTGGGTTTGTTGAAGGTGAAGGTAATAGTATTTTTTTGTCTCTGAGAATGTCTTTCTTGGTGGCATTTCTTAATTGTTTAAAGTAAAGGTGATCTGATGGACTTTCGGAGGCTCTCCATTTGGCCCAAATTTTATTTCTGAGGAGGATCTTTTGACTAGTATATTTTGTAAGCCATGAGGCAATTTTGGTTCTTATTTGGGAAGAGCGAATGGGGGCGTGGTAATCTAGGATTTGAAGGAATCTAGTATGAAAGTAGGTCACTGCTTCATCAAGTTGAAGATGAGACATAGGTGACCAGTCACATGCTTTCAGTTCATTTTGGAAGCTGTCTGGATTAAAGAATTTTTTGGAGCAGGAGGATTTAAAATTATTAGTATTAGGGCTGTGAATTTTTTGTTTAATGCTATAGGTTAGCATATGGTCACTGATATCGTCAGGAAGGGTTCCTGGTTTATAAGTATCAAGATGGCTGTTAAGAAGGATCCAGTCTAGGGTGGTTTCCTTGTTGCTTGGCTTATGGATTCTAGTGGGGGTGTTCATTATCTGTGAGAAACTGTGAAGATTTATGTGATTGGTAGGATTAGGGGAACTACAGGTTGCCCAGTCTATATTAAAGTATCCTAATACAATGGTTTCCTGAGGTAGGTGGGTAGATAGGTAACTAAGTATGTTTTCAAGTGTATTAATATTATTTCCAGGAGGGAGATATGTGCATATTAGATAGATAGATTTGGAGTTATTGATTTGTAGCTTGGCAGCAAGGGTTTCTGCATTGGTATCTGAGGGTAGCGGCACATTGAAGGGTGACACTTGGAGTTCAGATTTATACAAAATGGCTACTCCTCCACCCTTTTTAATTTTGCGGTCATATCTTAGGATATTATATCCAGGAGGGTAATCTCCTGGTCCAGAGTAGAGGGTTTTAGCCATGTTTCAGTAATACGGAAAATGTCATATGAGTGCACCTCTAATAGTGCATGTAGGTGGGCAATTTTATTGCTAATGCTGGGGATGTTAAGGTGAGCTATCAGGGGGGAGTTAGATGGTCTATTTGGGGTTGTAATAGTAGGAAATGTTAGATTGTGTGGGGTATTGGGAGTATTAATATTGGGGCCAGGGTTTGGATGAATATCACCATCTAATAGGGGGTGTTGTAGAGGATATTGTACAAACTTAAGGATTTTGTAGTAATTGATTGGAGTTTTTTGACAGGGAAGTAAGTAACATGGTTAGATCTATGGTACTTTGGAAGCATGTAGATAAAGGTGGTGGTTATGTTAATATGTTTAAGGGAGTTTATGTGAGGAAGAGGTAGCGTTTGTTGGTAGGGGTGGTGTTGCTCAGGAAGAGAAGAATGTTCAAAGAAGGTTAGTAGGTTAGTGTGTGTGGAATTGTAAGAGAAGCGAGAGCTGTAGTTAAGAGTAGTAGGTTTGTAAATAAAGATTTGTATGTTGGGTCCATTACTTAAACCCAAGAGGTGGGAATACATCTCATAACTGGTTGTAGCTTCCCCTTGCAGGCACTATGGCAGTAAGGGGAAAAAGTGTGCCCTCCCAGATGCAGCGCTGGTGCATCCAGGAGTCCAAGGTCATGGCAGGACTCCTAGATAAAGACCATGCTCAGAGACTGCTGCAGGGCCAGTACCAGGAATACAAATATAAGGTGGAGGCCTGGGACCATCTTGCCCGTGACTTCACCAGTGCCACTGGCATACCCCAAACTGGTGAGCAGGTCAGGCACAACTATACCGACCTGAAGCTGCATAAGGGGGACCTCTTGGAGGAGTGGCTCCAAGAGGCTAGAGCATCAGGGGATGTTCCAGACATGTGTAAGTATCACCCCAGTATGTGTGTAATAATTGCCAGCTCAGGTATATCATGGATAGGTATGGCTAAATAGTCCACTTATGTCACCCACAGCTGCAATAGAGCAGGCCGCGAACCAGGAGGCCCAAATCAGTCACCTGGTGATGTTGCAATGCGAGGCTGGTCAGTAATACTCATGCATTTACTGTCATAGGAAATAAAAATAAAAGTAGTGCTAAATTAATTGCTAGTATAAAACCTGTATTGTTCAAAGCAAGTACTGCATACACTACAGAATATGGCATTAAGAGTCTCATATTGTTTGTAAGTCAATAAAAGTGTATATGTCACAATCCCAGCAAAAACCTCCAAAGATCCTCACCTCTAAGACTTGAGTAGGATAAAAGTTACAAAACACAAGGATGAGGAACCACCACGATGATGCTGCTAAAAGAGTTCTTCTTTATTGGTACAAAGTAAGGAAGATGAGCGCTTTCTCGTACACACTGTACGCTTCTTCAGATCTAATTCACATTAAATATAGCAAGACTTATATAGTACTACTAATCAGTAAAAACACTATATCTAATTAACTAATTAGTCAATCAGTGTTCTTAATCAAGAGTGTAGGGCTAGCTGATCATCACAGATAAAAACTGTTGTTAACTAAAACAACTAGAACACTTGTTCATTGCTGCAGACTGCAGCATTACATATAAAAACTAAAAGTTAAAAACTTTAACATTTAGGACCAGATACAGTAGTTAATAATTATGTGAATCACACATTTCAAAAAAGGGAGGACCATATGCAGAAAGCATTTAAAAAAGTATGCAAAATTCAATCAAAGACTAAAAAGATATAAAAACTGTGTATAAGAAAATACATACCGTTATGGAAGATTGATGTCATAAAAATGATTTATACATAGTGTTTAATAACTATCTCAAACATCTCAATTGCTCTGATATCATATTATGCTAAAACGATCAGTATTATATACAAAATGATCAAAAGTATAATATCACCAAAGGACAGCTATCGCTGTTAGGAGCCTATGTCACTGTGAAAAAGCATAGTTCATCAGACTCAGAGAAATGGTGCGACTTAAAATGTCACTATGAAGTATTGAACTAAAGTTACAAACTAAAATTGACTGGAATAGTGGGTCTACTTATATATTCATGGTGAAGTCGGTATATCATTGACTTGACAAAAAACGTACAGAAAAAGCCGTACTGAAACTGACCGTGAAAATAATTAAGAGAAACAGAGTCAATAAAACATCATAATGATGTAGCTGTTAAAACAATGAGTAGTGCGAATATAATATGTTTGGACTAACTCAGCCTCAACAATGAACCCTATTTTTAAACGCTTATATAATCTTATTTATCTAAAACATATTAATATATAATGTTTAAAAATTTTTATATAATGTAAATATGTAGAGAAAACATATGTAAAACATATAAAAAACATATAAAAACACATAACATATATTTCACGGGGATTCTGGTTCTATGAGTAAAAGGGCCATCTTTAGAAATGTCATATAAACATCTAAACTAAGAAGTGTAAGAGGTATAGAGCATATATCTTATAAAATATTCATAAAGTGCATATTGTTGTGTGAAATATATAATGAAATAAATGAACATATTACAATATTATTAAATAGAATAAATAAGTAATCATGTGATATGAAAGATGATAATTATTATTATTATTAATAATTAATTACAAGAACATCAATAATAAATATATATAATAAATCAATAAACATAAAAACAAGTAAAATGTATTCTATATATAGAAAAAGGTAAATAATATATTCAAAAATATGTATATAGCCATAAGTATAGAATATAAATAAATATATGTATATTCATTATATGTGTATAGTAAAGAAGTACATATTACTTTTAAAAGAAATAAAAATGATGAATCAACCAGAAAGAAAAACCAGAGGTGTATATAACTAGAAGTTCCTAAGGACTGCTTATATATTAGAAGCTATAATAATATATTATTATTTCAGACTCCTTTTTTTCAGGACTGATCTTACACTGACATATTGATTTAGTCCTGGACTGTAATGTGCTTTAAATCTTAGGATCCATTGTAGCTCTATGCTCTCTAATTCATTAAAGGTATCCCCTTTCCTGTCACTTGGGCATACTAATTGTAGTATTCTGAATCTGAATCTGTGCTCTGGGTTATTCAAAATATGTTTAGTTAGAGCACTCTTCTGATCTTTCCTCCTTATGTCATAAATGTGGTTGTAGATGCGTTCCTTTAGGGATCTTGTTGTCATCCCAATATAGAACGCATCACAATCCAAACAATTAGCTAAATAAATTAAATTTGAGCTAGTGCAGGTTGATCTAAACCTTGGTTTGAAATTAATATTTAACTGTGGATGCTTAAATTCTACGTCTCCCGAGATGTAGACACACATGTTGCACTTTTTACATGGATAGGTCCCTATCTCATTCAGACTAATCAGTTCTTCCTCTAAGCTACTCGGTGTCTTATTAATGGTCCTGTATATCTCATGGTCTGATTTTTCAATACATAGCAGTCTCTTGAGATTCTTGCTATTTGTGTATAGGAAACTGGGTTTAACCCCTATAGCGCCCTTCACCTCATCATTAGTAAGTAATATACACCAATTTTTACGAATGATGTTAGTAATGTTTCTATTGTCACTGGTGTATCTAGTTAGAAAGGGTATAGTTTCTTTATATGACTTGGGTACAATATAAGTCTGATGAGGCCCCTCCCTGTATACAGAAGGGGTAGGGATAGGTCCCGGTAGTGATTTCACTCGCTGGATCAATTGTCTATCATAGTTCCTTTCTATGAACATATCATCTAGTTTCATTATCTGTTCTATCTTGTCATTCTGTCCCTGACATAGTTTATTGACTCTTATATACTGACCTTTAACAATGTTTTGAAATATATGTCTGGGATGCATGCTACTATATTCTAATAATGTGTTCTTCCAACAAGGTTTCCTGAAAATAGTGTGACCTAGTTTGCCATATTCATCTTTAGTAATAGTAATGTCAAGAAAATTAATTTCAGTCATAGAATGTTCAAAAGTAAATCTAAAGAAAGATGTCGTAGTTTCTAAGTCTTGCACTAGATCTAAAAACTCTTGTAATGTGCCATTCCAAAAAATTATGATGTCATCTACGAATCTTTTATACAGTAGCATTTTATCAAAATAAGGATGATTGAATAAGTGCATACATTCCCAGTAATAGACAACAAGGTTTGCATAGGTGTTTGCACAGGGAGTGCCCATGGCCACTCCCCATTGTTGCAAAAATAATTTCTTGTCATACATAAAAACATTGTTATTGAGTACAAGGTCTAAAACAGCATTTAATAGAATCCTGTCATCATTGCTATAACTATCAGTGTCAAGCAAAATATGTCTAATGGCCTCTGAGCCATAGCCATTGGGAATGGATGTAAAAAGGTTTTTCATGTCCATAGTAATTAGGATACTATTTTTAGGAATACCTTCTTTGAAACTAGCTAATACTTCTAATAGTTGATATGTATCCTTTAAAATCGAGCTTATCTTATTAATAATAGGCCTAAGTTTCTTTTCTATAAAAACCGACATCGTTTCAGTGACCCACCCTTCTCCCACTACTATAGGTCGTAGTGGTGGTGGTATTGTCCCTTTATGTATCTTCGGCAACCCTTTTAACACCTGGTGATGTTGCAATGCGAGGCTGGTCAGTAATACTCATGCATTTACTGTCATAGGAAATAAAAATAAAAGTAGTGCTAAATTAATTGCTAGTATAAAACCTGTATTGTTCAAAGCAAGTACTGCATACACTACAGAATATGGCATTAAGAGTCTCATATTGTTTGTAAGTCAATAAAAGTGTAATAGCCTGACAAAACAGGTCTAACTGCTGGACTGTATGTGTATATCCTGGTATCATACTGTAATGTAGATATGCAGTCATGTAATAGTACTGTAGTATTAAGCACTGTTACCCACTTTGTGCACCATACATTGAATGTGTAGGAATGCCTGTATATGACAGGTGTAATCCCCAGAGGCCATTTAGTACAACTGAGAGACACATACATAGTAAACAGAGAAAACATAAACAACAAAAACTGAATAACACATGCAAGTGGGCTGTGAAATGTTGTTTTTTTAGCACACACAGCCATGGTTCGATACCAACACTGTGCCCAGATTTACAAGAATGATATGCAGTTACTCTGAATAATTAGGTATTACACATCACTGTCGCCCACACTGTTCTACAACATAAAACTGTTTAGCAAATCTGTATAAAGAGTGTTGTAATACAAGGTCAGAATGCAAAAGTACAGGGGATTAATAAGACAGAAAGCAGAGAGTAGATATACATCAATATCTATATAGCAGACACAACTGTGATGGACAGTGTTTAAATTGTAGCAGACATAGCCATGGTCTGAATCCTGGGAGTGGAATTAGGCTGCATACAGATTCAATACCCCACAACTGTAGAGATGAGGCCAGAATGTCTCGTATATGTGCCCATATCTGCTGCCTGTTCCCCTGTCCCCCTGGTAAGTCTGTGGGATGATCCCAGATGTTTAGCCAGCAAACAGGGAATACAAGTGATTGGCAAACATCTATGAGAACACACCTGTCACTGTAGCAACCCCCAAAACTGTTAGGAGAGCAATATGTCAGGTATGTCCTATTTATACTCCCATGTTGTCACTCTGTGACCAGAGTGTATAAAGTAACAGAGTGAGATGTATTTGTATGATACTAATGTGTAATCTGGAACTTTGTGTGGCAACAGTCAGGTAGTGCTAACAAACATTGCTCCCACAGGTATATTGGATAAGAACACTGTGCTGTGAAATACAGACCATTTTAACCTGTACTGGTACTGTTCACTATGGTATTGTAGGGAATTGTGAGTGTTGCAGTTTCATTGAATAATAAAGTATCACCGGTCACTGTCACCCACAATGTGCTACATAATATAACTGTGTATGAAAGCATGTATATGTGTGTGTCAGGTCACTAAAGGTGGAAGACGGCAATATTCTAGATATGTCCAGGCACACCAGCATGTGGTCAACACATGGCCAGAGTCTGTGCAGGAAGAGTTGGATAGCATAGAGCAAAACATCAACCTGGAATCCTGGAGTATGTGTACAAACAGTTAGTTAGTGTTAAAAACATTCCCTCCACAGGTGTACCAGGTAAGAGGTGTATACTGCAGGTAATACCAGTTCATGTGTAATGATGACAACAGCCCTATCACTGTCCAAACTAAGGCTATAGGGTAGTGTAGTAAGACTTGTAAGGTACAGATAACATTACTGACTAGGAAAGTAATGTGGACTACAGGAATATACCAGTTGCTAATTGACATCTTTCTTTCCCCGTCACCATATCTCCAACAATAAACATACCCACCCCACCTGATATGTAATGAC
Source organism: Protopterus annectens (assembly GCF_019279795.1). NCBI lineage: Eukaryota > Metazoa > Chordata > Ceratodontiformes > Protopteridae > Protopterus > Protopterus annectens. The sequence continues at coordinate 1,546,184,961 of NC_056735.1, forward strand.
ACCTATGTTCTGATAATGTCCAATTGTTTGATAAAATGTTAATGGTTCCCATGCATGTGCTATATTGAATTATTCCAACATTGGTGGCATGGTGCCATCAGTGTCCCTGCATGCTGTTCTTATTACCACTGTGGTCCCATATATGCACATGTTCTGTTTGCTATGCAACTGTTCCATATCTGGTGTCTGGGTTGATGGGAATATCTATGCATGCTGTGATACCTAACCCTGGAATGTGTTGACTATTACTAACCCACAAATGATGATGAAATGTAAACACTATAGCATGCTTGGGAAGGCCGGTCCCAGCAGTCCCATCTGTCCCACCTCAGCTAGCCGTGGCACCGGGCACCAACATGTCTGGGGCCCAGCCCGGGACCTCCCTGTCCATTGGTCCTGCACCACCTTCAGGTGGAACCACCTCAGGGGATGAGGCTTGCCCCCCTGGGAGTGGACGTGGACAGGCACTTGTCACCCGTCACCGGGTCGTGGTCATGGTGAGTAGAGCGATCAATAAACAGTTTGGTGATCTTCTGCGCCAGCTCGACGGACACATGTCATGATTAGAAAGTCAGCCTGGCTCTGCGACTCACCTTCAGCACAGCCACCTTCGGGGCTGTGAAGTTGCAGTGGTGACTGCCCATGGGTGGGGACCTCAGTCCCACTGTTACCACTAGGGGGCTTGTGGGCTTCTGATATCCCAACACCTCACACATCAAGATGTTTACCCCCAAAATGTGGCATATACTGCTCCTGTATGTGTCTTGTCTTGTCTGTTAACTTACCCAACCTACCTCCCCAAATATACCTACTACACCTCCCCAACATCCCACTCTCACCTGAAAAAAAATGAAAGGCAATCTGTTCCCACAAAAAAATCTTGCCCCATACATAGCTGTCCATTTTGCACATGTCTCCACTGGACACATATAATCCAGTCTAATTGGAATCACAACTTATTATTGTTGTCCTCACCCCTCTCCCACAGGTTTGAGTGTCCAAACCTACCTCCAAATTCAGTGTATATGCACAGCTGTTGCTCTAGATGAATTGGGCAGCTATGGACCTTCCCTACACCCTTTCTGCACTTACCCAGCTATTTTCCCTACTGTCTTTACCTCTTTGTGCCCCTTTTTCACCACTTTCCTATCAACCCTCTTTTCTTTTCTTTTAAATAAATTAGCGCGGGGGTAAGTGGGAATAAGCACTTTTAAGCAGCAGTAAGCGGGTTTAAGCCTGTGTGCACAGGGGTAAGCAATGCCTACACACATTAAGCAATACAGAAGCTAACTGAGTACAAGACACTGTAACCGGAAGCTAGTAGTGCTTACCTCAGCAAACCCACGTAAACCCGCTTACAACTGCTTTAAAGTGCCTTAATCACTATGTATCCAAAGGACCATGTTCTGCCCAGCAACAAAATAAACAGCCTCTGCAAAGCTCAAACCCAGGACATGGCACACCATAGACAAAGTGATTTACCACTAAGTCATGCTAGATATACATAACCCTGATATTTTCACAAACATATCATCCAGCCCAGACATTAAACAGTACAGGAATGTATTTCACCATTTAGATGTATGTGTGTGTGTAAATGTAAATATCTATCTATATACATATTTATATATATATATATATATATATATATATACATATATATATATATATATATATATATATATATATATATATATATATATATATATGAACATATATACATACAAATAGCTCCATCAACACATATATATGTCTACACCTATATGTCAACATATACACAGCAAGCTACATATATGTAAGCAGATATATATCTATGTAGGTTATATAGACATAGCTATATATAAGTAAGCAGATATATATATATATATATATATATATATATATATATATATATATATATGTATATATGGACATACATGTGCAGATATCAATGGGAAATTAACTAAAACATATATGTCCACATGCACCGTTAATGGGGTTGAGAGACCCCAAACAATATCCGTCTTGCACGAATAGGTATACCCACCCCCCCCCCCCACAGCCAAACACGTCCACCCTGCAATACACTACCAAGTGTTGCAGATCCCATCACCAGGACCTGACATGACATGGGCGCAAGATGTTAACAGTACTACATCCCACCTGTATGATATCAGGCTGGTATTGGTAACATATCATGCAGTACAGTCTGGCTCCCATAGGAAATGTAAATAGTGGAAGCTATCAACATCCCCATGATAGATATACACAGACACATATATGCAGATACAGATACACACACACACACACACACATATATATATATATATATATATATATATATATATATATATATATATATATATATATATATATATATATATATATATATATATACGTGCGACAGCGATATGTACAGTAAGATATTTATGTAGTAGGTGCACACAATATGGAACAGCCACTATGCCTACAGTTAACACCTTAACGACTGGACACTGGATGAGCCATCCATACAAATGACAGTCATTGCTTGCAACATATACCCACAGATAGGTCATAGAATAAAACACCACACACGGGTCTGCAGAAATGGAAAACCATTTTTGTGTTCTATTACAGATTTATATGTCATGTAATATAGCTGTTCAGACACTGACATCCATATAAATAGAGTAATGTAACTGTGAAACAGTTATACTAATACAGTAGTCTGGAAAGGTTCACAACTGTTGCTGTCCAGCCTAAGCCCTTCAAATAGTACAATAGTAAAGACATACTGGGCCCCAGGATACCAAACAATCAATAGTAAGTAATGTAGGTGTATAGTTCAGCAGCCTCTATATACACTCTGTGAACAATCACTAGATGGTAAAGACTTCACTTGACCAAAAGGGATGTAACTGTTACATAACAAGGCATAACTGACACCATCACAAGCACACTGATAAACAGAACAGTCTGTGTGGCAGGAGGCAGTAGGCCTGCATTAACCCAATTTATGTAAATAATGTCAATAGAGGTGAATTGTATGGTACTGTACATCCAGATACCTTAAGGCAACTCACACCTGATACCCTCACATATTGTAACAGCCTAGGTTATTTATGATGCATCCCCCCTAGACTCAATAATACAAGCACATAAACCACTGTTCCATACACTGGCCACTGGAGTGCATATGGGCACATGTGTATGGAGTAGGTGAAGCCCACACATATATGGCCCCAGCCCCACAGTACATGTGGGGGATACAACAGCAGTGGACTGCTGGCAGGAATGGCAGCATGATATATGTATATGTGCATATGTATCACCATCTGTATAAGTGTAGCCATATATCGCTCTGTATATGTATATATCTGGGTGTGTATATGTATATCTATTTACATATAAATACCCATCTATATATGTTGATATGTATGTATGTGTGTATATATCTATATAGATATCTGGATAATTATATATACATATATTTTCACCATATGCCCTGAACATGGAGTGTAGGCCTACCTCATCCCTTATAGTCCCAATTACGTAGTGCAAGGGGATGTCAGGTATGTCTAGCAGGTATATCAGTAGACTATTGCTAGTGAAATAGTGACTGTCTTCACAGACATGGTGTGTGTGGGAGGTCACATCTGCTTTTCACATGTGCGCCATTGGCTACTGACAGACATCCTAAGAACATCATAGTACAGTACCATTGCTAGCACGTAATGCTACTGTGGGCTACAGCAGAGATATTGGCCAATATATGTCGACATTCTGACACACTGTGGACAGTCCAGAGGTATACACAGAGCCCCTTAGTGGAAAACATGTGGACCAAGCCTGACAATGTGGATGTTAACAGCCATGTAGATGGGTATAATTCGTAATGACTGATATACATATCACCCCATAGCTTATGCATTCACACACCCCTGTCTGTCCTGACACATACTAACCACTGGTACAGATGTGCCATGGCCACATACTATGCACTAGATATTGACATACATATGTACAGCATCTCACTGCTCTGTCTGGCATACATGACTGTTAAGGGACGCCAGGCAGTAGTACATCTGGCAAGTATCTGGACATGACATCTCACTGGGTAAGTACACTAAGCTGCTAGGCATGTAACAAAGCACTGCACAGGCTACAGGCAGATGGCTCAACACTGACCTACATTTCCTATGGAGGAATGCACATGTACCTGCATATATAGCAGGTTCTACAGGCATGTCACAGCACAGGGAAGATAAACCTGTGTGACAATGCATAGCTACATCCAATGTGAACACAGCCACAGCCACATATGGTATGCTAGCATATTATTACAGTATATGGACTATCTGTTCAACATCAACCTCATATTTGCCACTCATGCACAAACCCTGCACATACTAGGCCACTACACAGTGTGGTCTGATGCCTGTCTGTGGTATGGGGCATGTGTTTGTATGGCCCTACAAACATGTAAGCCGATATGGTAACATACAGTGGAGCAGCATGTAACAGCAGATAGGATGGCACCAAGAACAATGACATCTACCACAGTCTGTACACAGGCCAAATTACATATTAACATTTCACACACTGTCGACATTCACCATAAGTACACATACCTCAGTATTGTACACACAACCACAGAATGTCCAGGTTATATCATCAAATATAACCCCTACTGTACATAATGTGTAGCAGTCTGATATCTCAATAGCTTGTTATCAGATATGATGTCATTAATTATGGTATACAGCACATATGCACCTCTTAATGCTAGTCATATGTACAAAGGTTGACAGAGGTGTGGATGGAAGCACATACACAGGGCCAATATTGACATGTTGCTGTGATAACCTCATACATTTACTGTTGTAACAGGGTTTGTTGCAACATATGTCCTATGAGGGATATGAAGTCAGTAGCTGTCACTGTTCCACCATCTACAGACTGCAATCCTCACACTACCTTCTGCAGTTCACAGATAGGTGCTCTGTGGGTAACACATGAAACCAAAGGCACCACACTCTGCCCAGTCTGCAGATGACCCTACAGATGGGGATTCCTCATACACAGAGCACTGACATGGCAGGTATTGCAACATGTAGTACAGCCACACCCACACACACCCTGTTAAACCAACAATACTTCAAATGTAGTATAACAGCACTTACATTCTGTAGTCAGGTCAGGCACATCCCCTTCCTGTGTGTTGCCCTGTTTCCACAGTGTAATTTGTTAGAGGTAAATCCCCAGCCCATCTGAGATGCTGTTTGCCAAACAACAGATTGAGTTCCTGCTCAGAGGGAATGGAAAGGCCCAACACCAACATGATGTTCCTAGATACTGAAGTGTGTTTCCATGCAATTGGCTATGGAAGTGTTACCACAGCTGTTCCACATGCAATCAGCTAGAGGAGGGCTGCAATTCATGCAGAGGCCATCAGATGATTATGAGAATCACTTAAAATACGCATGCTGCTGCTTAAGCAAAGCAGGTGCAGGTCTCCACATCCACCAGCAAGGGAGTGAGAGAGGCAGACAGAGTCAAAGCTTGTTTGTGCCACACACCTAGCAGCACAGGGTATCAAACCCCTGATGACTATGTGGTGCTATCACATTTCCATGCAGTTATTGGATGTGCCACATAGGTAATATGGTGAGGAGCCCTCAGAACATATATGTGCTGGTGAGTGACATCTGCAACAAGGATATGGTAGCTATACGGTAGGTGTAGTACACATGCCTGTTCGCATGACCAGGTGTCAGAGACAACACAGCTGTACTCTCACATGGATTTACATACATTGACACACTTGGCATGGCCAGGAATGCAACTCATCACTAGTGAGATTGCCATAACACATTACTGTGCAGGTATCACATGCGGCATAGGGGTCATACGGAGGTTATATGGGCAAAGGGTACGGGGAGGTGTCTGACATCAGACAGCATGCTTCAGTATGCCAATGGGGGGTTGTAGTGAGTGTGAATGTGATCATACGCATCATACAGCACACACACACATACACACACACACCCACACACACACACACACACACACACACACACACACACACACACACACACACACACACACACACACACACACACACACACACACACACACACACACACACACACACACACACACACACACACACAGGGTGCCAGTACTGACATGCATAGGTGCAATTCTTCAGGGTGTGTGGTGGTTGACTGTGCCAGAAGAGCTATACAAGGCTAGGTGGTGGGTATACCTTGGCATAAGGCCACATGACAATGGTCTGTATTGTGGCTAAGGGGTGTAGTCTCTGGATTTGCCCACACAGGTGAGTACTGTATCCGCCATCCAGTCACCTGGATGACTATTGCATGTGGCCAATGCTGTGCATCACTTGCCATGTATGTGTTCCTTAGTCCATGACATGGACGGTGTCTGGGATGTGCACACCTCCCACATGCATGTACAATGACATGTGGAACTGTACCTGAGGTGTCTGGCCCATGTTGTGTACACAGATTATCATCATATGTGCCGCTCTTGCCCTCCTGTTGTGAGAACAGGTAATGGACAGCAGGTTTACCCTACACCTACATTGATAGCATGCTAATGGCATTCCCTTGTGTCAGTGGCATCGGTCTATACAGGGCATGTTTTCATGTGGGAAACATGGAGAAGGTGCATTGTCTGCATGTACGTGCCTATTGGATAGATGGAAAGGGTTGCCATGGCCTCTGTAGACCACTGCAATCACTCCAGAGTTACTATGAGTAGGCAATATGCAGTGAACTACCAACATATTGGTTGTTGCCTAGGCAAGGGTGTGTGTGTGTGTGTGTGTGTGTGTGTGTGTGTGTGTGTGTGTGTGTGTGTGTGTGTGTTTGTGTGTGTGTGTGTGTGTATGTGTGTATGAGACATGGGTTGAGAGTTTTCTCTGGGTAATTGTGGTGTTGCTAACCGTGTTTGCCTGGCCTTGATGTCACATGTATGGGTATGGATCTGCACCCCAGCTTCTCGGCTATTTCACATCTATTATCTCTATATGGTGGACATTGTGATATATACTAGGGCCACCATATATGAAATTTGCAAAACCCGCTCCACATTGGACCTAGTTGTTACACACTTACAACCACCTCCACACAGGATATGAGTTACAAACACAGACACACACACACACACACACACACACACACACACACACACACACACACACACACACACACACACACACACACACACACACCTGTCATGCTGGGATTAGAGCTCCTACCTAACTAGTTTATTACACTACATGACTATGCAGTTATAGTACAAACCACAGAGATTACTACAGTACACCTTCCCCAAAGGTGTATTTCACATTGGATGACATCAGCAGGATTGCCAAAGTAGGGCAGTTGAATTGTAGGGAGTGTGGCTAGGCTAAAATGCATTGTTCCCTACACAGACATTGAAACACACACAAAACATCCACAACCGACATGTGTGGGTATAGAATCCCTAAAAGAGGTGTATATCACACTACAGCATGGAGCTGTTATAGGATGCACCATGGAAATTACTGGCGAACACCTTCCCCAAAGGTGTATTTTACAATGAATGACATCAGAAGGATTGCCAAAGTAGGGCATTTGAATTGTAGGGAGTGTGGCTAGGCTAAAATGCATTACTTCCTACACAGACAGAGTCAGACAGACACACACACAAACACTTGCCAAAGCTGGGATTAGAACTCATACCTAACTAATGTATCACACTACAGAAGTATGCAGTTATAGGAGGAGCTACGGAGATTACTGGGATACAACCTTCCCAGAGGTGTATTTCTAGGTAGATGACATCAGCAGCCTTGTCAAAGTTAAGCATTTGACGTGTAGGGAGTGTGACTACCCTAATATGCATTGCTCTCTACACAGACACACACACACATACACACACACACACACACACACACACACACACACACACACACACACACACACACACACACACACACACACACACATTTGCCATGTCTGGGATTAGAATTCCTACCTAACAAATGTATTACACTACACCAGTACACAGTTATATGATGTGCTACAGAGATTACTGGGCTACAACCTTCCCAGTGATGTATTTCTAGGTGGATGTCATCAGCAGCCTTACCAAAGCAGAGCATTTCAATTGTAGGGAGTGTGACTACCATTGCTCATTACACAGGGACAGACAGACAGACACACACAAATACACACACACACACACACACACACACACACACACACACACACACACACACACACACACACACACACACACACACACACACACACACACACACACACACACACACACACACACACACACACACACACACACACACACACACAGTTGCCATGCCTGGGATTGGAACTCCTACCCAACTAGTTTATCACAATACAGTAGTATGCAGTTATGGGACGCACCACGGAGATTACTGGGCTACAACTCTCACAAAGGTGTATTTCACAGTGGATGACCTCAGCAGCCTTGTCATAGTAGGGCTATTGGGAGGGCAGTGTTTGTGCATGGGCCATAATCCATTAATTTAGATGTTGACACACCACATGCGGCCACACACAGGGTCATATTTCACAGGTACGTGTATACAGATGCTAGATGACTACTTCCTTGTACAGTCATGCTGCACAAATAGCATGTGCACCACATTGTCTGTACTGCTGACAAATACTGATGCTAGTATCTACAGTGAGTGACAGCTGGACCTCATGTGGTTGTGGCCCTTTGGCTGTGTGCTGGGTATGACAGCCCTGGATGGCTCCTTGTCACAGTCACTGTCTTCCACACATTTATGTACATCTACCTTTGGCTTATTATAGTGTGTTGTACTTGGATATATGTCTGTACTCTTGTCCATTGTGTGTGCAAAGCATGTGTGGTGCATACTAAGGAGTGTCTGCATTAACATCTCTGATTGCCATTTATGTCTGGTCCACTAGTGTTTGCAGACATGGCCTTCATATGTTGAAGTGCGTGAGCATGCCCAGTATGACCTTTCAGTGTGTTGTTGACTGACATTGCCTTCATTTCTCTAAGTGTGTGAGCATGCCCAGTATGCCCATCTGTATTGCATATTTGGATCAAGACCAGGTAGTCTGTACTGCAGTGCTGACCTATGTGTTGTACACCTACAAGTAGCATAATGTTTTTGCAGGGTATCCATCGATCACTTGGCATTGACTGTTACTACATTTATACATGGGATGGGGGGCACACCTGACTATTTCTACATTTCTACACAGGTTTGGGGGGCACACCTGACTGTTACTACATGTCTACATAGGATGGGGGGCACACTTGACACTTGTACACATTTTCTGTGACTGTACTGGTATGTCAGGTACCCCATTTCATTCTGTAGTCTTACCTGCTGCCTAGAGGTATACCAGTGTACTACAGATCTTTGCTTGTATTTACCTACATATTAGTTTCAGACTTCCTACCCTTCAGAACTGACATCCCACTACCTGACCTGCTGTAGTCTGTCTGTGTAGACCTGGGGGGGGGTTACTCATAGGCATCATTCAGAGGCCATAGCACAGCCTTTGTTTGTGTTTGTCTACACCTGTCCTGCTGGCTGTGACTGTTGTTGGGTATGTGAGCCCACCTGACTGGCATGTGTGAGTCACTTACCTTGAGGGTGTCCCAGTACTGAGGGTGGTGCTGCAGGGCTGCCTATGTTGGGGTGCACGTAGTACACTCCCTACACATGGCTGAGCACAACTAGTGTAATGTTTGGCATCCCTTTTACTGTATGTGAGAGTCAGAGAGAGGTGTTGTTCCCTGGGTCCCTCCTGTGTCAGTGTATGTGCTATGCGTTGCCTCTTTGCCAAGGCCAGGGCATACTGGGCACGCCTCCTTCTGCCTACTGGGGCAGCCTCAGGTTGTTCCTCCTTTGAGTCACTCTGTGCCTGTGCAGACCTTGACAATGGTGGGGGGCTGTGTGGCCCTACCTCGTGCTGTTCCAGCTGCAGCTGTTTCCGCAGGATCATATTGTGTATCATAGCACATACAAGGACAATTTGGGTATATGTAGCTGGTGAGTACTGCAAGGCTCCACCGGATGTGTCCAAGCACCGGAACGGTGATTTGAGCATCCCAAACACATGCTCTACTGTAATTCTGGTCTGTGCATGCACCTCATTATGGAGTTCTTGCTCAGGTGTGTGTGCATTTCTGATTGGTGTCATTAACCACGGCTCCAGTGTGTATCCAGCATCCCCCACTAGGTGACCATCAGGGATGTCCCCATTGGCAAATCTCTTGTACAGCTGCATCAGATGCCCGATGTGGGAATTGTGATAGCTTCCAGGGCAGCCAGCACACACATTCATTATTATACCCTGAACATCGCACACGACCTGTCAGTTGATGGATGGGAAGCCCTTGCGGTTGATGTAGACCCTACCCCGCTCACTAGGAGGTGCTTTGATGCATATGTGCTTGCAGTCTAGAGCACCCACTACCTCAGGGTATTCTGCTATTTGGTGGAACAGTTGCATATTGCCGGCCAATGCCTATGGGTGTTGGGGAAATATATGTGCTCACTGACATGTGCTGACATGGCATCCAGGAACTGGTGGAGTACCCTGGATGCTAATGCCTGTGAGATCACCATCATATCCCCAGTTGGCCTTTGGAAGGTACCTGTAGCTAGTATTTGTAGGCCTACACATACCTTGGAATCCACTGGAATTGGTACCCTTCTGTTAATTCTGTGTCAGGCGTGGCCAGCACAGTTCAACAGTTTGCTGTAGGAGGTCCCTACCCACCCTATAGTGCTCCACTATCTCCAGCTCTTGTAGTCCCTGGTAGGTTACCCTGGGTCTGTACACTCTTCTTCACCTCCTCACTGTGGGTTGGTCAACAGCATTCATAACATCACCACCCTCAGCCTCTTCCACAAGTTGTTGTATGATAGCTATTGCAGCCCTGTCTTTTTGCTGTTGTGAGTGTTAAAAGTTCCCCGTCTGTTTACACCGGTGGTGGAGAGTGTGGGAAGAACCAGAGGGGAAGGTGTTTGCATAGTTTATAGAGGTGTTCTGGGCTGGGCTGGTCTGCTGCCTGTGTAACTGGCTGATTGTGATACATTTCACCTGCCAGCTATGCTAGTTCTCCTTGATTACCTTCCTACTGCTTTTCCCTTCCCATTGCCTTCCTGTTTAAGCCCAGGGGCATGCCTCACAAACAGAGTGCTCAAATGTGCACAGTGCTGCTATTTCCTGATTTAACTTTTTTTTTTCTTCCTGTGAAACCCGGTGCGTAGCACGCACACCCACTTATGCAATGTAAAGAGTGCTATGCAGATACAGACACACCCCCTAGCTTAGCCATGCTAAGCTAGGAGCAAACCTGAGCCACAGGGCTCCAATCCGCTTACAGTATGCCTGACACACCCCCCCATGATGTTAGCTAACTCTTAGGCTTGCACCAAGCTATTCCTGCTCTTACACTGTTGGGACCTGACTAGCATGCTGGGGAAAACTGGGATTCACTGTCATTCCCCTCATTTGCATAGGATTGCATGCTAATGCATAGTTACATGTCTCACACTGAGCCTCCCCCCTTAGCAATCACTACTCACTGGCCATGTTGTCTTCTGCCTGCCATTGACTTGCAGGGCAGAATTCTGATTTTAGTTAGATTGTTTGATTTAGGTTTATTTTGTTAACCCCCCCCACCCGATCCCATTTGCACTTCACTACCCTACACTTAAACAGCCGAGATTGGCTAAAAAAATAAAAGTTGATTTTTTTTTATTTTTTAGCATGTTTGCAATACCAATGGCCTTATACTTGGCCACTGGCATGCTTCCTACATGATACGCAACCTTTATTTGTAGCTGTCACAGCTCTGTTTTGGATTTTGCAGAAATGTATTCGGATACTAACCAAGTACATTTCTGCAAATTGTGCTAGTCTTGCATGGCCAGTTGTAAGCTTCCTGGATCACAATTTCACCTCATTTGCATGGATTTCTCCTGCAAATGGGGTGATTTGCATACAGGGGCTTGGTCCATGCAGGGCTAGTGCAGGACCGCTCGTGCACGCCCCTGCAGGCTGTCCCTGTATCGCACGTCAGACATATTGACTGCTAGAGCTCCTGCACTGATCTTGCACGCCGTGTAAGACATAGAGAATATGGGGGTGATTCTATCACATTTCTTTTTATGTGACATATTTCTTTTTACTGGCAATTTATCTATTACCATTCTCGACAAAAAAAATGTGACATTCTTCTTTCTGACACCATTTGCTTCTTATGTTATAGCTTTAAGTTTTTCCTCTGTTAGATTTTTCCTTTTACAAAATAATGCTTTATCATTACATTCTTATGCCATACTTTTCTTTTTCTATATCATCAGTTTTTATTTTCAACAAAAAATATGCTTTTCTTGGTAACATTTTCCCCGGGATTCATGAAGCTTGGCGCAAGGCCGGCGTTAGGCTTGCACCGACCGTGCGGCGTACAGATGGTGCAGTAGCGCCATATGCATATTAATGAAGGCACACTGCTGCCACATTCACGTGCATAGGAAATGAGCGCGAGTGCATGGGGCATGTCGAAGCGCCACACGGAGACATGGAAATATTGGCTGTTGACGTGCAACCTAAAATGCTGAATATTACAGTCTGCCTGCAATAGTAATCACACCTGTCAGTGTCCGTGGATACTGAAACGTATGCTGCAAGACAGTTCTTGTGAACACAAAATTAAGAAGGAAACACAAATGCACGTTAGCGAATATCGAGTCTCCATCCCTCGAACAAATGACATTTAAAACCATGTGCCCGTATTCTAATGCAGTGTTGATAGTTACACCAAGTGGAAGTGAAACACATCATGTTAGCGCACCGCCAATAGCTAAGTCTAGCCCAATGGTCAGGGTTACCACCTGTCCCACATTGTGAGGGACAGCACACAGCTGGGCAGTTGTGTCCATACCAAAACCATTATAAATGTAAAATATCCTGCGACCGTATGACATAATTATGTCCCACATTGCATGTAATAGTCACATACAATAGTTATTTCCGTATGTAACATACCACATGTTACAAGAAATAGAATAAGCAAGTAAACGAAATAGATGGAGCATATAAACTGCTACAACAATAAGCTAACATGTAGGCATAAAACAAAACTACTATCCGTTGTACTGTCCGTGGGTATGTGTTGTCCTGTAGAATCTGATTTGTGTCCGGAATATATCCCATCCTGGCCATATGAAAAGGTTGCAACCCTACCAATGGTCAGAGCATTCGGCCAAAATCTGCCCATTTGTGGTCCAAGCCATTCTTGTCAGGATGTGTCAAAGATGAACGGGTATTACCTAGGTGTACCTACCATGTCATGAAAGATAAGTATTTGCGTGTACCTATGTGAGTGATGTACAGCACGTGGAAGGTGAAAAATGCTAGTAGTCCTCACAACCATACAGGTACCAGAGATATGTAGTGTATGCAATGTATTCCCTTGACCGTGCCATGGGCCATCAACCAAAGAAGGGATGGATGGAGTGTGTGGAATATGGGTGTGGGGGGGATGGGTAATGTAATAATCTGCAAAGGCGACACTGTGTTGGATGCACAAAAGGTAAACTGGAGGTGTATGAGGGAGCAGTGGGTGAATCAGAATGAAACACAAAGAACAAACATACACATCTGCAATACAACCTGACAGGCCATACTGTAGAACACAATCACACAAACATACGAATATTAAAATGTGCGATACACATGTACAGAAACGTCACCGGCACATACCCACATAATGGTCTGGACAGAACTGAGCCATCCAACTGCAACACACCTGGATGCATAATTGAATACCCATCATCTCCTCTACAGCACACAACCCACCCCCATTCCTGAACGTCCACCAAATCCAGCCATACTCGGGCTACTAGCTTGGCGCAGCCATATCTGTACATAGTGACCACTACTCATATATAGTAGGCAGTGTCACCCTAGGCAGTGTCAGGATTGCAAACTATGTATCCCTTGCATGTAAAACCCTATCACATTTTTGTAAGTCCAAAAAAAATCAAAGGTCATTTGCTTGTTCAATTTTTGGATATCCCTCATGGGATAAGTATCCTGTGTAAACATCAGACTTGGTATCATGACACGATGTCCAGTCCTGTAGACATCTGGACACAAGTTGTATGTGCAGTAGTGGTTCTTGAGACTGCTCAGCCTCCTGCCGGTCATGCAGAACCTACTACCCGGGATCAAACACCTGCCCGTGATGCACGTCTCCCCACATGAATTATCGAGAAAATATACTGTACACATTCACATAGTGGCACTTGGATATAGGGTGATTAAGGCACTGATGTAAGCAGGGTACCTCCTGCCCCACATTGTGAGGGACAGTCCCTGTTTAGGTAGGTGTGTCCTGACCAAGAATGATACAATGGCAAATGTCCTGTGATTGTAGGAAATAACTATGTACCGTATTTCATGTTACATTTGCCTAAAACAGTTATTCCTGGATGTAAAATACATAAATCGTACAAAAAAAGAATAAGCCACTAAAGTGCTACAGGAATAAGCTCTCATCTAGGAAAATAATTAATGTTCTAAACCCTGTACTGACCGTGGGTATGTGTTGGCCTAAACAATCTGGTGTGTCCAGAATATATCCCATCTTGGACATATGAAAATGTGGCATCCCTACCAATGGTTAGAGCATTCGCACAATAACTGGCCAGCCTCTTAATCACTCATAAAACCAGTGACCTTTGGAGGAAAGGTGTTGAATGACACTTGAAAGAATAATGACAATAATTAAGAGTAATAGATGCTTTTAACTTCAGAAAATAAGTATTAATACATACACTCTGAATTTGTCAACACGTTTCAAGTTAATAGTACTAATATTGTAGAAGTGTCCGTGATTGTAATTGATTTGTCCTTGCCTTGTCCCTGCCACTGTTGAAATTAGTCCCTGAGTGTATGAGAGGTCCGTACACATATGTACACCAACCAGCTGTCAGATTTGTTGACAGTACTATTGAATACCTGTAGTGAAGTCATAAGTGATGGCCAGAATAATATCCTTCAGATATAGAGAGGTAAAGGCAGCAGGTGTGCATTCAACTGTATGGGAAATGTAAATAGGTATATATATATATATATATATATATATATATATATATATATATATATATATATATATATATAAATGAATGAGTGACCAAGATTACTGGATCACAGCACTCCCAGAGGCTTACTTCTAGGTGGGTGACATCATCAGCAATGGAAAAGACGCCAATAGGGATTGTATGGAGAGTGAGCAGTCTAAAAGCATTACTCTATCCCCAGGCAGATGTAAATGCACACACACACACACACACACACACACACACACACACACACACACACACACACACACACAATTGGCAGGGCTGGGATTAGAACATAGACCTAACTACCTTATCACACTACAGCATTACACAGTTAGAGAACACGCTACCGAGATTACTGGATCACAGCACTCCCAGAGGCATACTTCTAGGTGGGTGACATCATCAGCAATGGAAAAGACACTGATATGGATTGTATGGAGAGTGAGCAGTCTAGAAGCATTACTCTGTCCCCAGGCAGATGGAAACACACACACACACACAATTGACAGGGCTGGGATTAGAACATATACCTAACTACCTTATCACACTACAGCATTACACAGTTACAGAACACGCTACCAAGATTACTGGATCACAGCACTCCCAGAGGCATACTTCTAGGTGGGTGATATCATCAACAATGGAACAGACGCTGATAGGGATTGTATGGAGTGTGAGCAGTCTAAAAGCATATTACTGACCCAAGGCAGACGGAGACAAACACACGCCAGTGGTGTGAGCAGAACAACTGCCTATCTATGGACCACTATTACAACACTACATAGATACAAGACCCGCCACAAACACTACATCTTTCAAGACAGTCAATATGACCTTCTAGGAATGTGGACATCAACATGGTTGCTGGCAATTACAGTGTGCATACCTGTGAACCAGTGTGTTCAATGTAGGAATCCATCCTGAAGTGGGGTATGGCCATCTGTTGTATGGATGACCACTATCACTATACAGGATTACAATGGTCATGCCCATACACATAGAGGCACATAACTGACACAAGGTGTCACTGGGCATGCTCTCACACTTAGTAGCACACGTCCGTTTGGAATGCACTATGTGTCCATCTACACAATGGTGTACTGTGCATGCTCACACACTTAGTAGCAAAGGGCTGTCTTGTATGCACTCTGATTCTAAACACGGAAGGGCACAGTGTGTCGATAGTCATCATTGTTAGCATGAACGTTGCACTACATATATCTGATACCAGTCTTCTACACAACGTCTGCTGCTGTCCATCATCTTAGCTGTACCAATCTAAACCTGGCACACTAATACCACCTGTGGTGATGTCCTGCCATGAGTGGCTACTTTGCCCATATAGTACCATTCATAGACAAATGTCCTGAGACCAGGTAAACACCCTGACACATAGAGGACAACTGAATTGTATGTGTATGCTAAACAGTGCTAGATTTGTAACATTCGTAATCACAGCTGCCAATCTAGATCCAACAAAAGGGAATACTGACATCTGTGCAGTGAGGAACACCTGGCATAAGGCTCGGTTGTGCACAATAGCACTACCACCGAATACCTCAGATACAGACATGTGGGCCATAACAACGTTACGTACCACTCCAGGTGGTAGTGTCCCCATGTACATGAAGGCCACTCACATGTACTGACCAGTACACTCTCAAAAGCCATCACAGATGTGTCAGGTACAGATCACAGTATCAAAAGCCACATTCTAGGATGTAGCCCTCAGACATCACCATGTCCTTGGACCAGCAACACACATCCATACATGTGGCAGAACATACATTAGTACTATGCCATGTTACTCATGACCAGTGGACTGTACCTAGCTCTACAGCAACTGTGCAGACTACCCATGTACTGACACTGTTCCATCATGTGTTATGCAATGCAATGATACCACTGTTTATAACCAGGTCGGCTGTACACATAACAGGGGCCCTGGGTCATATACAGCTGTAACAGATACCTGTTGCTGTACATCAGTAAACACACTCATGTTTGGATATGACATACATGTACCTGCCGTGGATATGTACATGCCCCACACACACACAACACATATGTACATAGCATAGCTGTTGCTGACCTTCATGCAGACAAGTGGCTACAGCAATTACACACATGCACATGGAAGGTAGGTCCATGGCTGTTGAATGCTAACAGTACATAAGGTGTGATAGCAATGTTGACTGAGTTAACATTCCCTCTGTACTGGTTACCCATGACAACTATCATGTCATACAACAGTCCATGTGTCATGTATGTCATCACACATGTCCACCAATTGCAATGCCTAGAAACATGGCTAAATGACATGAATGTAGGACCTACACACATGTACATGTAGTGGTGTGCATTCAGCTACCATGCATGTGCAGTAGCTAATGTTTGCAGTTGATCTGTGTCTTACTACAACATGCAGTTGCAATGCAGCCCCATCATTGACACCTGTATATGGTGAAATACTGACAGTATGGTATGATGTACATCAGGTATGGATGGATGTGTGTACATAAAGTGGTGGGCCAACTTTGCAGATGGATGTTTGCTGAAGACAGCTCACAGGTGTGTTATAAGCCGTCCTACCATAACATGTGCAAACACTAAGCTATGTTTCTGTTAATTGAAGGTGAAGACATACAACCTACACAGCAGTCAGGGTGTCACTGACTGTAAATCACTTGACGCCTGTAACACTTAAGATCTCCCATGTGCATATAGCAGCACAATTGCCAAAGGTAGCGTTGGCATACATTGTAATGCGGGCAATACTGCTTCATGTCTGTCATACATATCATAAGATAGCAGGTGTTTGATTCACAGTACTGCCATGTGTGTTTGCTTGTGTGTCCATATATGCCACGTATGGTGGGGAACACATCCCAATTGTTACACACCCCTTTTACACTGTTGTAGAGATCTGTACATACTGCAGTGTAGAAAGCAAGACATAGTCAAGGGTGGTGTGTGTATCACACACATGTTAGATATCTGCATGTGCATGACATAGGTGAATTCATTTGTGGACTCCACAGTGTGTGTGTGTGTATGTATGTATGGCTGTCTGGTCCATGGAGTGAGGATGTATGCTACCATAGTGAACAGATAGGACCCCTAACCCCTCCAGGTGATGCAATCTACTACCCTGTTGATGCCGTCGGTCTTAGGCATTACTGACTACCTGTACATGTTCATTCTCTGTGTTGCGTCATGTGGGTGCACAGTACTGTAATGGTGATTACCACATAGGCAGAGGTCCTCACCTCAACAATATCAAGTGTGTGTGTGTGTGTGTGTTACAGTGTCGTTGACCCCGTGAGTGTGGACATGTTACTGTGTCTGAATACATGTGTGTGAATACGTGTGTGTGTGTGTGTGTATGTGTGTGTGTGTGTGTGTGTGTGTGTGTGTGTGTGTGTGTGTGTGTGTGTGTGTAGTTGTGTGTTCTCATCCTGTAATGTGAATGTGTATTACTGCTACACAGAGAGGCCTCATGCTATCAACTGGCCTCTACCCTTGACATCAGCTAGACTGCTATGTAAACTCCCCTCACCATGTAACTGTACCCATGATGTTGCCCGGTATGGATGTCACGTCTCTAGCCACTGTAGCTTAGTACACAGCTCACATGCTCCTGGATCAGTAGATGTGTAGACATCTTTAGAATGTCAGCTTTTCTAACAGTGAGTTTGAAGCTACGTATAGCATGCTGGTATTGCCATACATGCCTTGAGTAGTCCACATTTACACATGGAAAACTGCAAACACTGGTACTTAATGACACATGCAACTAGACCTTAAGGAGGGAAGCAGGGCATCATTACCAACATGCTGTTACTGTTGTTACCAAGACACATACTGTGAACATAAAACAATGCATTCTAAACCTGTACTACATGGTATATCTGCTGCGTGTCAACAGTACACAACAATTGTAATATACACTTATCTCCCTCTTCTGTTCACCCTGTGCATCAGACCATATGAGCATGTCCCTGCTCCGATGGTGTGGATGACAGGGATGCGGCACAGGCATCATCATATGCACAGGGTGATAAGGTTTGCCAAGTGCCTAGGCTGCATCAGTGGATGACATCATATGTGTGGGTTAGGGCCTGTGATCTAATTGGCCATGTGTGGTTGTTATGCATGTGAGTGTTGCAGTGCCTACAGATGTTTCTGGTGTGTGTGTGTGTATGTATGCACACAGTTCTGCCATGTGTCTGGCCTACACAGGGGTATTATTGACAGCTCCAGACTATACAGACCAGGATTTACAGCTCATGGTGTCTGGCCACGGCCATGTGACCTGTGCCTGCCAGGGGATGCATGGGTACTACCAGGCAGAGGTACAGATCCGATGACACATGTCCACTGGAACCATGTCCCTGTTGGGACCATCCAGGGCCACGTCCATGTGGCCTACTGTGTTCTGGTGTGGACAGCGCAGCACCAGCTGCACTGCTGCTGTTACTGGCACTATGGGAGCGGGCATGTGAGGTAGCTCATTCACGTAGACCTGCACCAGGTGGTGTAGCTGGCCTACGTCCACGTGCCCTATGCCTCTCTCCTACCAGATGTTCCAGCACAGACAGCTCATGCTCGTGGATTGTCATGCCATGGTCAAGGATTCCAACCATGTCACCCAATCATCTCTCCAAAACTTCAGCAATCTGCTGTTGAGCATTTGCCAATGCCTGGATGTTGTCGTTTAAGAAATGGATAGCATCCCTCTGAAGCCTCTGCCCTTCTCTGTTCTGCCATTCAGCACATGCCTGTGTCACCATTACAGTCTGAAACATGCGTCTGGTGACGCCAGCTGCTGCGCTCTGTCTTGCAGATGCATGTCAGCCAGAGGTCCTCCTATGAGCAGCACTGGCCACATGCCTGTGCGGCACATCTGCAGTCATTTGACTGACACCATTGTGTGAATACATATCTTCCGTAGCTACCGCACGTTCCTGTTCCAAGCTAACACACGCTAACTGTCCTTCCTCTATGACCACTGGTGATGGGGTATGTGTTGGCATGAGAACTGTGTGTGGGGAAGAGGGGGATATAGGTGGAATGGCAACCAATGGCACATATTCAGCCCCTGACAACCCTGCCTGTACCTCAAGCATATGTTCATCATCACTGCTAGAGTCTGTGGGGACACTAACATCAGATGGACTGCAGGAGGGTAATGCACCTACATCACCTGTGAAGGCAAACAAAGACTCTATATTACAATAGAGACACACACACAGAAGCACACACAGACACACACACACAGACACACACACACAGACACACACACACCATGCATGTGATTTGACAGAAGGCATGCAACATGCATGTGATACAGCAGACGGCATGCAGCTCAGACATTAATAGTGGTAGTTATCATACATTCCTGGGTTGCAGACAACAGCAAGCATGTGTCATAGCAGAAGCCATGCATTTTACACAATCATGGAAGTAAGCATGCATCCCTGTGTTACACCATGTGGACCAGCACAGGTTAAGAGTACACATGACTGATGTGAGGCATATGACCTTGACATTAACATGTAGTATGACATGTAATCTGCTGACATTTGCATTGACATGCATACATGTTTGACACAACAGTGTCCTGACACATGTACAGGGGTGTAATGGTGCCACATTGCAGTGTTGTCTGTATGCCCTACAGATAGAATGGACTTTTATAAGATGTGCATGACCATTGAAGGGTATTATGAGGCATCTATATTGCTATACAGTGTGAAGTACAGACACAGTGCCATTGCATGGAATCATGAGGCGTCTCTATTGCTATACAGTGTGGATTGCACACACAGTGCACAGTTATGACTGTGTGCATACACAATACATAAATACTGTGGATTGTGACCCACGTCGCTGAGGTGTATACACACTAAACCATGATGTGTCATGTGTGACAGGTCACTGAAGGACATACGGATGACACCCCTGCACAACTGCTAACATTTCTTAGCTGCCTGGCAACCATGTCCACACATGGCAGACTTATCAATACACCATGTCCCACATAACATTTGTGTAGTACACACACGAGGTGCACGGCTGACAGTGATGTCCAACAGCAGCAAGGGAAATGTACTGTATCTGTGGCCTGATGTGGTGTCTGTGTATGTATGTGGATGCTGTACAGGTGACTACTGTCATGCTGTGACACAGTCATGATGTTCAACACATCTTATGTGGTCGCATTACGTGACGCCTCCACAAGCTGTGCACAGGCTTGTAGGATGTCCAGTGTTCCACATCTGCTATATAACCATTCAACAAAGTCTATTGTTGGACCATGTGTAGCCAATGTACAACAGGGTGTACACACAAACACATCACATGTACTGTGTGTTGCTACATGTCTCTGGCCAACCTCCATGGCCATGTGTGAGCATGTGTTGGCCAAATGTTAGTGATGGCCATCTATCTTATATGTCTGTGTTGTCCCATATGACATACACCCATAGATGTCAGATACTTCACTGTCCACAGGGTTATGCAGACAAAGGGTTGTATGTTTGGTATGTGGGGTATGTTTTATGGGATAGTGAGACAATATCGCAGCCGGAACACTGCATGTCATGGACATGTCAAATGGCACATCACGATGTGTGCACTCATTGCAGGGGCATATTCCACAATGGTGAATCCTGTGGGCTGCCCATATTCCAGCTCACTGTGTAGTACTATTTGAGTACCCTACATGTGTTGTTCTGATATATAGTACATATTCCTACATTGAACAACACCTCCATTGTTGTATGCACAGCTGTCCACACATCTAGCAATGACAGTTTCTGTGGTTTCATGTCAGTGTTTCATTTAGTTTGTATGTATTGCACATGGGAAGCCAGTGTGATTGATTAAAGATGTGACCTGTATATCGTGACCGGACCATACATTATGTGTGCAAGTGTTAACTGGCCACATGGTGAATAGATCTGTGCATTAACATGCCTGATACTTATAACTGTCTCACCTGCAATGGCCTGCTGTCTCTGCAGCATGCCAGAGGTACCTATATAGGGGTGACACAGCAGTATGATCATTATCCATTACTGTATGACAGCTACAGGGTGCAATGTGCATGTTAACACATTCGCCAGTACAATAGGATATACTATGGAGTATGCACATGTGTGCATATACAGGGTAGCAGACTATAGTATGCGGCATGTGTGTAAACATACCTTGCATATGATGTTACATTACATATTGTACAGTGACACATGCAACTAAATGGAATATAATAGTTATATGTGCAGTAGTGACTTACCAGGCAACTCCAGGCTCAGTGGTTGGGAGACACCCACCTCCATGATGGCAGCTAGGGTTTGTGGATGCTGCTCTGATGATGTCCCCAGGTTGGCCAGTAGCTCCTCGGTATGTGTGAGTGGGGGCTGGGTTGGTGGCCCACCACCTGTTGTACCTTGTTCCCTGGCGATTGCATTCGCACATGGTTTCGCATGTCTGATCAGGTCCATGCAGTGTCTGCGCACCTGCTGGTAGGTGTGGTTATGGCCACCCACATCATTAACCCTCCTGCAAAGTTCCTGCCACAGGTCATCAAGCTGCTGGGCATGCTGCGGCACATGGCTGAACAATACCTCATAGTTATCTTGGAGGTAAGGTATGAGGGCCTCATCCTCCAAGCGGCTATAAGCTGGCAGTCTTGATCGAGGCATATCTGGAAGACATAATGATGGAGACAGGTCACAGTATCTCAGAGATGCACAGAGATACAGCTGCACATACATGTGTATTACATTTAGTACATGTGAACAGTTGTCTTTGCAAATCTTCATTACACTGACACCACTGACATGTTTGTGTCACACACATGTGACACCCAATGGGGATTGGATATTATCACCATATATGTGTGTCACCTCATTACATTGCTCATACTCTATGTGAATGCTGTCTTGATGTGGGCATGTCTGTTTGCCTGTGCTGGTGTTCTTACCTATCAGCACATGCCTGGATGTGTCCACATTAATGCTGTTGACCTTGATGCTGTGTATATATCACATATCAACACATACACCTGCTTAATGGACATGACCTGTGACAATGCAGATATGCGCACGGAAACCTTTACATTCATGTGTTTTGCCATAAACATCTACACGGCACTGTACAGCAGTTCAACATCCTGCTACATATCACCTGTGTTGCACATGTGCTACACATGGGACAATGGCTAGCCGGATGGTATTTGCAGGGATGGTTATCAACTATAGCATGTACGGCCAAGGTCATGTAGCAGTGTGTATGCCCTGGGCCATGTATGAGCATAGGATGCAAGGTTTTCTAGCTGGATCCAACAGCCATGTTCCTGCCGCCAGGTGAATCAGTGCCACATAACTGATCCATATGGTTAATGATATATCTACCATGCGGTCATCACACCATGTCTGACAGAGATGAAATGTGCAGCTTTGCTGGACAGGGTTGCATAGTATAGCAGGAGTATGTAACATGTATGGCACAAGGATCTGTCCAGCATGTGGTGATCCTTGTACTAGAAAGGTGGCTGTCCATGACGTATGTATTTCAGATCAGGATATGTACGTGTGGTATGTCCAACATCACCGTGTTGGACATGTCTTTATGCAGGGTAGGCAGTATGCTGCATAGTGGAGATGAGGATTGTGAAGGCTGGTGTTGCCCATCCAAGCATGGGCATTACCCCTTAAAGGTGATATGTGATCCGATATTGGTCACTTGAGTGATGAGTATGGCTGTACAGTGATCTCTGTGCTCATTGATGCCACCCTGTCATGACTAGGGTTGCCTCTTATGACTACCTAATAGACTTGGTGACACCACTAGCTCAGGGAGGTAAACTGCACAGCACCATCCCTTACATGCAGTGTCCATTATGTTGACCGCTGCCTAGGTGGTAGTTCATGGGTACAGGGTTATTAACTTAGTGGTGACAATGCAATATGCAGCTGTCAGATTGTGCACATATGTCACACACCTCACCCACAAAGCCCATTCTGTATGTTGTCCACAACACTGAGTCAGATATTGCTCCTAGGTCATGGCCATTCACATACTTACATACGGAGATACCTCCCATTTGTCTGTGTGATATGGGCTACAATGAGGGGAAGTACAAAACACTTACCCTTTTTTACTGTAGCTGCCACTGGTGTGATATGCACATGTCACTCAGACACCTTTTGTAGTGTTGGTTCTGTCAACAGGCCACTGACAGAACACTCCTGTGACATACAAAGGTACATCTAGTATACTGAGTGTAGGTGGAACACAGTATGGGTGATGATGTCCTATGACCTTTCAAAGGTATGATATGCAGTGTGAAATCATCTGTACTGTCATCTACATCTGTACTGCTAACAACATATATGTTGATTAAGGTTCATGGACTTTCAGACCAGACTCAGCAGGGTAATAGTGCCATTTGGGATGTACCTTATGAGTCAACAGCAGTGGCTTTAAATACTACAACATTAACACACCAAGAGGATTACTGACCTCCGAAGGATGACGTATGCAGCCCAACTACAGAAACCCCAACTGTACTCATTTGCATACTGCATACTCAGAGGTGATCTCTGCTGAACATACAAGGCCCATGTCCAAAACAATATTGATGGATATAAACCACATAAGCAAAAGCTACTGAGTGCCACATGCTCTGGGATATGTACCCAAACGCAACGATGACTAGGACGTGCTGGAGGGATACATTCCTGAACCAGACACTCACCATGCTTTGGAACATGATTCCAATGTACATCAGACAGGGTTCCTCACTAGCACTCTTCAAGAGATACCTCGATGGGTGGATGGGAGACAAACATGTACGCCAGAGATCACTGCAGTGGCTCTACTGTACACAGGTGCAGGAAACAAATGGCTCTGCTGTTCACAGGCACAGGACACTAACCTAGGGAGGTGCCACAAGTGAAAACACTGTAGTTGGGCTTACGAATGGACTTGGCCAGACAGCATAGTACCTAACTTTGAACCTATGAAGCTATTACATGTCCTTTGTGCATGGATAATTGAGTAGCTCTTCCATTTCAATTAGCTATCATGCTGTTACACTGTCTGGTGGCTACAAGTCATATGTATCCTGTTATTGTGTATTGTACATGCCAATAGACATACCTGATGTTTGCATAATATAACAGTAATGCTATGAAAAAAGTTAGACATATCTACCTACAATACTGTACATTTCATATTTTTGCAACAATATCCCATAATGCAAATCATAATTGCACAGCAGGACCACCTTAGACATGTCATTCTCAGTTATACGCCCATATATATGCCTACTGTTACAGTATATCAACATATACTATCCCCTGTTATGGCACGTACTTGTTGGACAAACCTTGCCACTGACAGCAGCTGGAGTGGAATTGTGTTTAAAGCTCTTATGTATCATCCCTTGTGGTGTATGAGGTGTTTACCTTGTGGCCCACAGAAGTACACACAATTTCTACAAGCGTTACTATGCTCAACAATACATCACTACATAATACCTTTTCCCACTATATGCATTGCGTACACTTTCATTAATACAGAACAGGCACTACATACACTAACATACTGAGTGTTCTACATACCTTCTTAGTAGTCTGAGTTTATGAAAATATCAGTCTTATTCCTTTTCTGTTTTAACAGTTTTCTCGTATGTGCATACGGTTTGAATGTATAACAAGCCATCCTTTTATACGTAGATACCAGTAACATGTGCTATCCTGCAACCAATTGGTGTTCCGGAGTAGATGATTAGATGCACATCAGCTGTCCAGCTACTCCATTAGCCAATTACATGGCAACAGTGGGGTATAATTGAATACTCCACTTGGGCGTTGTCCCTTTGCCATACCTTCAAGTAAGACGGCCTGGATGTGTTGTTTGTGATGAATTGCAACTGTATATGGAGAGACACAGAGATATTTTAACTTAATTTCCCCCATGGATTGTGTGTAATGTCTAGAGGATGTAGATCTACATGTGAGTGTAGCTGTTATCTCAACCATCTGATATGAGACTATTGCAAACAAAACCTGTAACATCGGTATCTGTTCCATTGTACAACAGCAATGATTTCACATAGCGCCATTATAGTGTATCTCTCACAAGGTATGTTAAGGCTTCTGCAGATGTCATTGAGTGAGTGGATGTTTGTGATGTTATTACAGTCTGTACTGCAATTGTTTCGGGTGTGGGGGAGATGTAGGTGAGTGTACATAGCAGATAAAGGTTTGTGGGGACTGCATTTATACATATTCCATATGTATGTGAGGGTTCCTTCCCTAATTGAAGACCTATCATTTAGTAGACTAATACTATGGTTATTGCAGGCTTATTCATTAAACCATTGTTAATTGGTTCCTATATAACATGCAGGTGATGTTGATCCTTCAATCCCTTCTGAAATACATCAGTATGTAATGAAATGTTGGTACATGAAAGCTGCCTCGTGCATTTCTATCACAGATATTTGCACTCACTGGAGTTGTGTTGGTGAATGAACCTCTTTGGCTTGGGTTGTCACCTTTTCAAATGGCCATAGTGGGACATTTGCAGGACACACATCGGATTTTAGAGGCCGACACATACCCACGGTCAGTAGAAAGTATAGAATTTACATATATGCCTATATAAAAGCTTATATTCTTGTAGCGGTTTACTTGCTTATCCTGTTTCTTGTTACATGCAGGTTTGTTAGATACAGATGACTATTTTATGCAACCATTATATTAACTATGGAACATGCAGAACGTCTCGAGATTGTAGGACATTGGTATTTTTACTCATTTTGGTCAGGACACTACCACACATAGAGGGACTGCCCCTCGCAAGGTGGGACAGGTGTTAACCCCATGTTTAGCTCATGTCCATAGCACATATTTGTAATAGTGTATTATAGCAATAACCCATGCCTGGGTGTGGGTGGTGAATTTACCCGCGGTTGGTGTGGTTTGTTCATGAGGATGAAGCCCGAGTGGCCAAACAAAGACAACCGTGGGTAAATCCAGCATACCCACATCCAGGTGTGGGTTGCTGCTATAATATAGTCTCCACATCCTTTGTTCAAAACGTTCGATTGTGGCAGAATTTGTGATTGCTATGGTCCATGTTGTACACATAGTTGAAGACTTCAATTGCTGTATATGGCATACCCACGGATTCAGGAACGCACACACGTCCAACAAGCACATTACCGTTCACAGACTCCCAAACCCCACAGTACCGAACACTCAAACTCGCAACAGTCAAACTCCCGGAACTAACACAACCACAGAACACACACATGCACACAAAGACACACTGCTACCCATCACATCCAAACAAACCATCCGACACTACATATGGCCAGGTGGCCATGCCCCATACACACCCCATGTGAGTGGCTTCGCCCCCCACACCACACCGAGGAGCAGCCTTAGGTCTACTGGTGCCCTAGGCAAAGGGCACGATGGCACCCCCCACCACACCACCCAGTGCCCCCATCCTGGTCTACCTACACCAAATAAATACTGGTAAAGTGCCCCCACTAAAGTGGCACACTAGGTGGCTGCTTAGTTGGCCTATGCCTAAGGCCGGCTATGACCACACCTACTGTAATACTCTACCTCCAAGTTAGCACAAACAGACACATGAAGCAAACACACACACACAAACACACACACACACACACACACACACACACACACACACACACACACACACACACACACACACACACACACACACACACACACACACACACTACAGTCCCACAGAAACACACACCACACTCAGAACACACACTTACACACACTACAGCAATCAGAAACACACTTAAACACAGTACCTACCTGGACCACAGCACCAGCAGCAGTAACATCGTGATAATAGTACTCGCGGTTCTAGTGTTCTGGTACTGTGGTTTTTCGGTCTTTAAGCCTCGTGATTATGTGTGTTGGTATGTAAAGCATTCGGTATTTGCTAGTATCCTATTTATTTGTGCCTCCATGGTTGTGTACATGTTGTTAATTTATATATATATTTGCAGATATATGTACATCCATATATATCAACATATATCTCTCTATCACCCTTTCTCTCTCTCTCTCTCTCTATATATATATATATATATATATATATATATATATATATATATATATATAGAGAGAGAGAGAGAGAGGGACAGTGAACACACCTTTCATTGGGTACATGGCGGTGTATACTATTTCCTGAACTCCGGCTTTTGTGTTTTAACCTGTCACAATGCACACCTGCCATTGGTACATCTCAGGTAGCTTAGCGGTAGGTGACTGTGTACATGGTTGTGTGTTCTACTCCTGTCAGTGGTCGTTTTACCTCTCACAGCAGGCATTATTAGTACAAGGGTGAATAATGCAGATTTCAGCTGTTCTGGCCATCTTAGACCATGATCTGCATGATATTCAGCAAAGCTTAGACCTGTTTTGCGCATATCCGTGTAGTCATGTTTAAACAACGCTTACTGTCACTTGCCAGCACATAAACCCACTGACATGTGCTTAAACATGGTCTAATGACTTGCATCCAACATCCATTATTTGCGAAATTGGAATTACGTAACAGCCCTTGCAGGTTGTGTAACCGGGAACATGCACGACACAGTCAGTGGCTTTACCACTGGGGCATCTGGGATATGTACAAGTGTTATGGTGTTTTGTATGTGGACTGTACTATGGCTGTTCCTCCATACTGCAAACAAATGTGTAACTCAGTTAGTTTACATATGGATGATACCTATTAATAGTATGTCCAAGTGATGTTTAATGGATGCGCTCCAGCTATGGGAATCCATGTCACAGTGAGCCACACACTGTAATGTGCTGCACCTTGCCACAACCATAACTGGAGAATGCTGGGGTGACAGATACCTGTCAAGGGTACTCCCCATGCTTTGGAACTACATCCCTGATTACATTATATGGAGCCCCTCATTAACACACCAGGGAATACTTGCAGAGTGGGTGGGGAATAGTGTTTACACCCCAGGGATCCTGCAATTGGCTCTGCTCCACAGAGGGACAGTTAGTTAATCGATGGGGTGGTGACAGCAGACACATTTTGCCTAGGCTGTTGAATGGCCTCTGACAATCAGGCATGTACCTACCGATGTACCTAGGAACCTATACATACAGAATCAACACATGCTGTTAGCTTCATTTACTGTTCAGGTGTTGACTTACCTTGTACCAATAGCTGCTGTGTATGCAATAGTTGAGGGCTGCCTATGTAGGATTCACACAGTAGACCACCTATACATAACAATTTACAGGTGGTCGTGTGTGTGTGCCATCCATTTTACTGTGTGTGCAGGTGGAGAAGTGTGTCAATCCGTAGGGGCCTACACTGTCAGTGTATGTGCTATATGTTCCCTCTTTGCCAAGGCATGGGCATATTGGGCATGCCTCCGTCTACCTACTGGGGCTGGCACATGGTGTTTGTGGTCTAAATCCCTCTGTGCCTGTGATGCCCTTGGCAATTGCGGTGGGCTGTGAGGGCCTTAACCATTATGACCCTGCTGCAGCTGTTTCTGCAGGATCATATTATGTAGCATGGCACATACTATGAAGATGTGGACACATGTGTCTGGAGAGTACTGCAAGGCTCCACCAGATATGTCCAAGCAATGGAACCATGATTTCAGCATCCCAAACACACGCTCTATGATGATTCTGGTTTGTGCGTGTGCCTCATTATGGCATTCTTGCATGGGTGTGTGTGCATTTCTGATGGGAGTCATCATCCACGGCTCCAGTGCATAGCCAGCATCCCCCACAAGGTGGCCATATGGGATGTCCCCCCTGACAAATACCTGTTACAGCTGTGAGGCATGCCAGATGTGGGAGTCATGGTAGCTTCCAGGGCTGCCAGCACACACATCCATGATAATGCCCTGGGCATTACACATGACCTGGCAGTTGATGGAGTGGTATCCCTTGCTGTTTATGTAGCCCCTACCATGCTCACTGGGTGGTGACTTGATATGTTTGTGCGTGCAGTCTATTGCACCCAGTACCTCTAGGTAGTCTGCCACATGGTGGAAGAGACACATATTGCTGGCTAACTCCTCCTGAGTTTGGGGAAGTATATATGCTCAATGGCATGTGGTAACATGGCATCCAGGAACTGGTGGAGTACCCTGGATGCTGATGCCGGTGAGATCCCCATGATATCTCCAGTTGGCCTTTGAAAGATACCTGTGGCTAGTATTCTCAAGCTTACACATACCTTCGTGCCCACTGGGATGGGTTCCCTTCTGTTGTTTCTGGATCTGAGGCGTGGCCGGCACAGCTCAACAATTTGCTGTATGATGTCCCTGTCTACCCTGTAATGCTCTACTATCTCCAGATCATGTAGCCTCTGGTAGGTTAGCCTTGGTCTGAACACTCTTCTCCTCTTCCGGGGCCTGAGGTGGTTGTCAGCATCATCCTCCACACCACCTTCAGTCTCCAACACATGGTGATGAATCAAAGCTATGGCAGCTCCCAACAAGTACATTGTAAAAGTTCCCTGTATGTTTACACCGATGGTGCAGTGTTTGGGAATACATGACTGTGTGTGAGGTGCCTCCACACTTTATACTATTATGCTTTGAACACTGATGATGTCATAGGGTGTGTATGTACAATCAGAGCTGCAGGGTATCTTACTTATGTGTTTTACCAGAGGTACTGCTACTGTGGTGCCTTTGGTGTTGAATTACATTTAGCTGCCGTGGATCACCTCTTGCCCTTGCCTTCACTTTTCTTAACGATTCACTTCCCATTGTTGGGCATGCATCCAGCAGCCTGCTTTCTTGTTTTGTACTTTCCCAAACCAGGATTGTGTTGAGAAATGTGTTCTATAGCCGATCTACTGCAGGTTTGCTTTGCTCTGTAGTGACAGTTCTTTTTTCTTTGCAATCAGACACCTCCCCTATCCTGTTCTACAGGTTGCTACTAGCAGCCTTGTTAGCTGCCGTCAATGGCCCAATGTGTGTTAATTACTCAGTTGTACTCCAATTTCCCTACTGTAGCACTTAGTTATTGTCTTCCCATAACCTTCCTGTTTCATCTGTGGTGCGCACCGCTTACGCACGTTTACCGGGTTTCGAGCTCGTTGTCATCCACATACACATGAGCTTTCGGGCACCATGTGTGCTCTCAGCAAAGCAAAGCAATGGCTACATCCACACCCCTATCCTGCGGCTTTGCTTAGCAACGGGCAACCCGGATTTGCAATGCTCCAATGTGCTTACAGCTACGGTGGCACACCCCACTGCTGATGTCATGTATACCGCCAGACCACTCCTCAGTGTTGTACTGCTGCACCGTATGGTACATCCTTAGGCCGGCAGGATGTTTGCGATTCAGTATTAGTTGCCTCATTTGCATGACATTGACTACTAATTCATAGTTACAGTGCAAAACTCTGTCACAGACCCTTAGCAACCCTTGCAGCTTGGTTGTGGTGTAGCATGTATACCACTGACTATTATGGTGAAATCATGATTTCTGTTACATTGCAATTTTATGACATCTGTATATATGTTCCTTGTGTTCTCGTTTGCGCACACATGCCCTGCAGTTGTACTTTGCGTTAGTGTGGCCATGACATTAAATGTTATTTTTTATGTGTTGTGCATTTTTTTATGCTATTGGCTGTATATTTAGCCATTGGCATATGTTAACTTTGTAATATGTAAGTTTGGTCTACTTTCATGGCTCCGATGTTCTGTTTAGAAAAATGTAAACCGTTTTTTTTTTTTTTTTTGGTTTACATTTCTGTATGCTTATGCTATGCCTGCACTACTTCATGAATTGCTATGTATCTTCATTTGCATGCTGCACTACTGCGCATGGGGTGATTAGCATACATGGGCCAAGAGCTGCGCAGATCTGGCGTACGCTGGTAGTGCACATGGAATTGGATCATACCTGAATCGCTCGGTGGCCATATTTGGCATTATACCGCCTACGCTACGCCTGCGCCTGGCGCAAGCTTCATGAATCCCGGGGTTTATTTTTTCATTTATACACTATTTTTCTCTTTTACATTTTTTTACCATAATCCAAAATTTGTCATTCTTTTCTTTATACAGTTGTACTAATAATTTCTCATGTTTTTCATTTATATACTTTAATACTTTGTAAAATTAAACAAAGAAGCACATGCCACTTGGTTAATTAACCCCAACCCTCCTTCTTCTTTGTTTACATCCAAAACTCTGTTTACTCTAGAACCCATATAAATGAAAAATTATCTGCAATAATTCTTTTTCATATACTGTTGTCAATACAAATATATTTGCTAAGTATGCTATTTTTCCCATTAGTACTGAATTTATCAAATAAGCCTTTTTTCTGAATGATAATTCTTGTGTTCTCCAGAAAAGACGTTTGTTTTATTTCTCCTTTTGTTTTTTCCCATTCAGTTCTACTTACATCTTTATGCCAAATCTTATTTCTAACACAGAGATGTCATTCATTTTAAAATATATATCCCCATCTTTATTATACCACCTAAACATTTGCTTTTTCTTTATTTAAAGTCATCCGTATCACCTGTAGACAGTTGTGTGAATTATTTCTTCTTTTATCCAAATTTATATTTTGAAATTATTATAATGTAATCTGCTTAAGTGAACAGAACTGGAATTCTTAACCCTTCAGTTAAAAAAATCCACCTCCTTCACTTTGTAATTTATTTCACATACTATCAAATTAATAACTAATGCAAAGAGTATATAACTCATTAGAAATCCCTGTCTTACACCACTCTTCATATGTACCTTTTTTACTTTATTGCTATACACTAGCATACACAATTTAACAACGTTCCCATTAATATTCCATTCTTTCATTACTACTCATACAATATCAATTCTAATTGTGTAAAATGTCTTATCAAGACCTCCTATCATGATTTTCACTTTTTTTCTATTCATAACTCTCATTAATAATTCTTGACAGCCCTTCATCCTTACACAATATATATTATCTTCTATAACATTTTCTGCTTTTATGTTTCAAATCTCTGTTACATTATTTTCATAAAGATCTTATAATCATTATTATTCAATACATTCTACAGTTTTTTAGTTGTCTTCTATCTTCCTTCTTCCATATGAATTTAAGTATGACGTCACATAATTCTTCATACATAAAGACTTAATTTAACCATTCATTCAAAATCTTTAAAAAATATTTTTCTTTGCCAATCCCTTAAATTTTTATACATTTCATGTGCTATTCTATCTGGTCCTGCAGACAAAACTATATTTATTTGTTCTAATACTTTATTTAGCATATTTCAAAAAATTTCCTTTTGCAACTCTCTATTCTCTTTTTCTGTTTACTTGTTTTCACTAGAGTTTTTTTTTTTCTTTAAACATTTATTGTACATATTGTTCTACAGGATTCATAATCTTTTCCTTAGTTTGTTCTTTTTCTCTCTTTGTATTTTTACTTTTCTCATTACACTACCATCTTTCTTTACTAATCTGCTTAAAATACTTCATTTTTCCTTGTAAAAAAATATCTTTGCTTATATAACAATTATTCATTTGTTGCAAATCTTTTGTCTTCCAATATAATTACATATATATCACATGTAGTACATGTATTACTCCACTCCAAAATCTCTATTCTTCTTGCTATAGTCTTAATACTATACATACTTATAGAAACACTCTAAAACGTTCATTCTCTCTTTCATTCATGGTTTCAAAAGTTCATAGCTAATAACTGCACTAGCTTCCTTAATACAACATTCTAATCCTAGCTAATTTCTCTCCCCAAAGTGAGAATCAAATACTGTACCTTGTGTCAGGGAGTTAAACAAGTTAAGTATTATACCAACTCTCAGCCATTATCTGTATATATTCTTTTTCATCCATTTTCTTTCTTTTTCTTTATTTTGTACTTATCCCTTTAAATTGTCTTTTTCTTACATATTTCAGAACCTTGTTCTATGTTGTTTTCATTATTTTCCCCCATCTAATTTTTCTTCTATTTCTACTGATTTGAAATGTTCTTTTCTATGTTCATTTTTTACTCCTTCTTTTTCCTTATTCTTATTTTCATTTTTGCGATCCATCCATATATGTCTAATTTTAAAAGAGTTGATGCTAGTTCATGTTTTAGCCTGTTTAGAAGACAGTCTGGCATGTCATCTGATCCCATACAGGCTGTGTTTTTTTGCCTTGGACAGGCTTTGAGATATGTAGGGTTGGGGAAAGTTTGTGGGGAGGGTTTGTTTTAAGTTAGGATGAAATAAGGGAGTGACATTTTCACCAAACCTATCCTCTATCAAGTTTGCTATCTCTGCGGGGTCAGTGTGTGTGATACTGCTAGCCACTACTACTGCACATGCTTGGATCCTACCCTTTAGATTATGTATGTAGCTATAAAAGGCATTCTAGTTATCATTGGCAGTACTTGCTAGGTTTCTCTCAAAGGAGCTATTGGAGGATTTGACAAGTTGTCTTATTTGACTGTTTAGGCTGAGGATGGTGCTATTCCATTTTTGGGGCCTTGCCTTTGTTTTCTTGGACAGCAACTTTTTACATTTGTTGTAGAGTTTGTTGATGCTGGATGTCCACCATGGCAGCTTGTTTTTACTTGGGGCTCTGGCTTTGATTCTTTCTGGTACAGCTGAGTTTATACACTTATGCATGTGATTGTTCAGGGATTTAGTGTAAGCTTTGGTGTAGTTAGCACTTCCAGCTTGGGGTGCGGTTTGAATGCATTTATACATTCACCTAGGAGGGTATAGTTTGACTTCATGAAGTTTTTATTTTGAGTTCACCCTTTGTGAGCTCTGGTGTTATGGTCAGTTCAAAGGTGACTGATTTGTGGTCAGTTTTAACTAATGAGGGTCCAACAGTTGCAGCAGTGCACCTGTCTGACATGTTGTGAGGACCAGATCTAGAATGTTTGTTCCAGGGCATTTAAATTCACAAAGTCAAGGAACATCTGTGCTAATGAGTTTGGGTTAGCATAGGTTTCTCAGTTGATGGTGGGATAATTGAATTCCCCCATAATCAGTGTTTTCGGTAAAATTTGGACTGTCTTCAGTTTGGTTAATTAGGCTTTGTGGGCATTGTGACCCATGGAGGGGGATCTATAACTAGCTAGGACTTAAATGGGCATCTTACCCACCATAATCTGGACCTGGAGTAACTCCATGGCATTGTCCAGTATAACTAGACAAGAGGTGAATTTATCTCTAGTATAGATTGAAACATCACCTCCTTTGGTTTTCACACGTTCATTCTGCAGTCGAAAAGTATGGATGACATTGTAGCCTTGCAGGGCCAGCATATTCTCTGAGGCGTTAAACCATATTTCTGTGAGTGCACAGACATCTACATCTTCTAGTGACACAAGTGCTTCCAGGGAGTGCAGTTGTTGGTTTAAGTTCCTAGCATTTAGAAGCATAACCATTATTTTGTTCTGATTGGTAAATTTTATGTTGATAATGTTGTTTTCTAAACCTTGCCTAAAATGGCACTATGGGGTGGGGGGGCAAGAACCTCTACCAGCAGCATTGAGGCTAGGGGTGTTAGGTGCAAAAGGTCTCTGGCAAAGCAGCAAGGTTTGTCGACCGTGGCTTCCCATGTTCACAGGAACTGGATCCTCTGAATAACACCAAAATCTGAGCCAATTATTGAAATCAATCATTTTTTGTTTATACTGTGGTATCATTTTAGGTGGGGGTAGTATGCTGCTCAAGGCTATGGACATACCTGCCTGGGAGACATACTCAGAGAGCTGAACCATCTCTCTATATATAGTCAAGTGAGGTATGTCTCAGGTAATTCTCTCCAACATGAACTATGACAGAGTCGTAACGCTACTTGTTGCTGAGAGACCTGAGTGCATACATGATTTGATGAATCCTGCCACCGGGCAGGCAACTGTACATGACTTTATTCTTGTCCATCCTGGTGAGTGGGACATTTGTGTGTCTCACTATTAAGTCTGCAATGACAAGAAAACTTGGTTTTTGAATATTATGCCTTACGGGTTTGGTAGGTGAGACGCTGGTGTTATGTGTCATGGGTGCTGTGGGGACTGTGTTAGCTGTATCAGTCATGTGTTTTTAAGGTCTCTGGTGTTTTTGTAAGTTTTTTGAGAGAATCTCAGCTTATGTGGATTTATGTGTTTGATGCATACCATGTGTATTAATAGTAATACTATTCGAATGTGTAGTGGTGGATGAGCTAACAGCCTTCTCCATGTGTAAATATATATATCTTGTACTGTGCACTAGATTGGGTTATCACTATAGGGTTGTCTGTATCACATAAAGATACCATAGGTTACAGTTTTTTTTCTTCAATTCTACAAGAAAATTTTCCACTGGAAAAAAAATACAATTTTGCAAAATGTCTCTTTGTTAATAATAATAAATCCTCTTACATCATATGCTTTTACACCCAAAGAAGCTATTAAATTGTCTCACACGTCATACCTGTGCATTTCTTTGTCTTCTTTACGCTGAATCCTTACCATGTACTTTTGTTTCTGATTCTCTTCTGCCTTCTTTTCTGCTACTCCACATTTACCTTCTTTTACATTTTCTGCATGTTTTCTTTTCCATCTCACCAGTGTTCTTCAGGATTGTCTCTGCATCCTTTGTACTTTCTCTATAATGTTCTCCAGGAAACATCTCCTTTATTTTCTGTCTCACCCTGCACCACCATTTCTTAAAGTAAATCATCCTACAATCCTCCTGACTGGAGGGTTGTAGTAATATATTCATCATTTGTTGACACATCTCCATGAAACAGATTGTTTTAAACATTTCCAAAGTATCCTGCACACATTATCCGGGTCTTGCTATTTGCTTTCTCCTCCATCTCCTGCACCACTCCATCATGTCCTTCTCTCTCCATCTGCCTCCCTGTTTCTCCTGGCTGCTTCTATGCCTGGAACAGAAACAAGAAGTGCTCCTGCAAAATGGGTCTGACTCTCAACAATGACAAGTAGGGGAAGTTCTGTGATGCCCTGGCCAAATTTCCTCTAGTACTATAAATGACACTTTAGGTCTCCCCTAAAAAGAGGCTACTAGCCTAGTGTGAGTAACTTTGTCAACAAAGGATAAAAGAATAAATAAAATTCTCATTGTATATATGTCAGAGATTTTTGTCATCCATGAACTAGTATGCAATTTGTTACCTTCGGCTACTAGCTGCTCCAACTTCTCCTTCTTGTTTAATAGTTATCTTGATATCTTTGTGATGTTAAAAGTATCTCTGCCAATATACATTGTAGCATATTAATTTCAGCTATAACTATAAAACCTGTTATTTGTCCTGTGTTTGTGGTTGGGGAATGGCATAATAGTTACAATGTTAACATCACAGACAAAAGGTAAAGGGTTTAATTCTCACTGAGAAAAATTGTCTAGACTTAAAATGGTCCATAAGGGTAGCTAGTCTAGTATTTATGGAATATAATTATTTAGGGGTTGGGTCGTTAGCATAATGGTTAAGGTACCTTCCTCAAAGACACAAAGTACAGGGTTTAATTCTTACCTTTGAAGGGAAATTTGATAGGCTTAAAATGGGTATAAGGTCAGTTAACCTTCTACTTAGCTATATATCTAACACATTTTTCCTTTAATCCATTGTGTCCATTTGGCCCAGCATGTACATTAACATTTTTGAATAATACTTTCTGCATATCAGCCATT
This sequence comes from Protopterus annectens, assembly GCF_019279795.1. Lineage (NCBI taxonomy): Eukaryota > Metazoa > Chordata > Ceratodontiformes > Protopteridae > Protopterus > Protopterus annectens. Next base: position 1,546,222,852 of record NC_056735.1, read on the forward strand.
CTGCAGTAAGGGAGGCATTTTAAAATGTGTGTGTTTATGTCTTTGAATTAAGTGCACCTGTACATATTGTGTCCCATTCATACTCACCTGCATATCTGGTGGTTGAAACAATTTCTTACTGTGTAGTGAAGTTTTCCTTTTCAGTGCAAATATCTTATTTGTAAATTAATATTACATAGGTGCAACTAATTTCTACAATGCGGATGTTATTTCCACACTGTCCCCCAGATTCTCTATACCTTGCACGGCATGCAAGATTGGTGCAGGAGCTCTAGCGGGCAATATCTCTGCCATGCAATCCAGGAACAGCCTGCAGGGGGATGCACGAGCACTCTTGCACTAATCCTACACAGACTAAGCCCCTGTATGCAAATCACTCCATTTGCAAAAGAAATCTATGCAAATGAGGTGATTTTGCAATCCAGGAAGCTTGCAACCTGCCGTGCAGTACTAGCGCAAACTTCAGAAATGTACTTGGTTAGTACATTTCTGCAAAATCCAAAACGGAGCTGTGACAGCTCCAAATAAAGGCTGCATATCATGTAGCAAGCATGCCAATGGCCAGGTATAAGACTATTGGCATTGTAAACAGTGAAGAAAATACAAAACTCAACTTTTAATTTTTTTTTAGTCGATCTCGGCTATTTAAGCATAGGGCAGCGGTGCACAAACTGGATTGGGGGGGGGTAACAAAAGAAACCTAAATTAAGCACCCTAACTAAAAATCACAATTCTACCATGCAAGTCAATGGTAGGCAGAAGACAACATAGCCAGTGAGTAGTGGTTGCTAAGGGGGGAGGCTCAGTGTGAGACATGTAACTATGCATTAGCATGCAATCCTATGCAAATGAGGGGAATGATAGTGAATCCCAGTTTTCCCTAGCATGCTAGTCAGGTCCCAACAGTGTAAGAGTAGGAATAGCTTGGTGCAAGCCTAGGAGATAGGTGACATCATGGGGTGTGTGTCAGGCCTACTGTAAGTGGATTGGAGCCCTGTGGCTCAGGTTTGCTCCTAGCTTAGCACAGCTAAGCTACGGGGTGTGTCTAAACCTGTCTAGCACTCTTTACATTGCCTAAGTGGGTGTGCGCACCACGCACAGGGTTTTAAAGGCAGAAAAAAAAGTTAAACCAGGAAATAGCAGCAGTGTGCACATTTGTGTACTCTGTTTGCGTGGAGCACCCCCGGGCTTACACAGGAAGGCAATGGGAAGGGAAAACAGCATTAGGAAGGTAATCAAGGAGAACTAGAATAGCTGGCAGGTGAAATGTATCAGAATCAGCCAATTACACAGGCAGCATAGCAGCCCAGTCCAGAACACTAATATAAACTATTAAAACACCTTCCCCTCTGGTTTTTCCCACACTCTACACCACCAGTGTAAACAAGCGAGGTACTTTTAACACTCACAACAGCAAAATGATAGTGTCTGCAATAGCTATCATACAACAACTTGTGGAAGAGGCTGAGGATGTTGAGGATGTGAATGCTATTGATCAACCCACAGTGAGGAGATGGAGAAGAGTGTACAGACCCAGGGTAACCTACAAGGGGCTACATGAGCCAGAGATGGTAGAGTGCTATAGGGTGGACAGAGACCTCCTACAGCTAATTGTTGAGCTGTGCCGGCCACGCCTGACACACAGAACTAAAAGTGGGGAACCCATTCTAGTGGATACCAAGGTATGTGTAGGCCTACGAATACTAGCTACAGGTACCTTCCAAAGGCAAACTGGGGATATTATGGGGATTTCACAGGCATCAGCATCCAGGGTACTCCTCCAGTTCCTGGATGTCATGTCAGCAAATGTCGGTGAGCACGTATATTTCCCAACACCCGTGAGGCATTGGCCAGCAATATGCAACTGTTCCACCCAATAGCAGAATACCCTGAGGTAGTGGGTGCTCTAGACTGCACGTACATATGCATCAATGCACCACCCAGTGAGCGGGGTAGGGTCTCCATCAACCCCAAAGGCTTCCCGTCCATCAACTGCCAGGTCATGTGCGATGCCCAGGGCATAGTAATGAATGTGTGTGCTGGCTGCCCTGGAAGCTATCATGATTCCCACATCTGGCATCTGACACAGCTGTACCAGAGATTTGCCAATGGGGAATTCCCTAATGATCACCTAATGGGGGATGCTGGATATGCACTGGAGCCATGGCTGATGACACCCATCAGAAATGCACACAGACCTGAACAAGAACTCCATAATGAGGCACAGAATCATAGTAGAGTGTGTGTTTGGGATGCTCAAGTCACGGTTCCAGTGCCTGGACACATCCGGTGGAGCCTTGCAGTACTCACTGGGTATATGTACCCAAGTTGTCCTTGTATTGGCCATGCTACACAATATGATCCTGTGGAAACAGCTGCAGCAGGAACAGCATGGGGCAGGGCTACACAGCCCCCCACCAATGTCAAGGCCTGCACAGGCACAAAGTGACTCAAAGAAGGAACATTCTGAGCTTGCCCCAGTAGGCAGACGGAGGTGTGCCCAGTATGCCCTGGCCTTGGCAAAGAGGCAATGCATAGCACATACACTGACACAGGAGAGACCCAGGGAATAACAGCTCTCTTTGACTCTCACATACAGTAAAAGCAATGCCAAACATTACACTACTTGTGCTTAACCATGTGTAGAGAGTGTACTATGTGCATCCGACATAGTCTGCCCTGCAGCACCACACTCAATACTGGGAAACCCACAAGGTAAGTGACTCACACATGCCAGTCAGGGGGGTTCACATACCCAACAACAGTCACAGCCAGCAGGACAGGTGTAGACAAGCACAAACAAAGGTTGTGCTATGTCCTCTGAATGAGGCCTATGGGTAACCTCCCCTCCCCAGGCCTACACAGACAGGCTTCTGCAGGTCAGGCAGTGGGATGTCAGTTCTGAAGGGTAGGAAGTCAGAAACTATTATGCAGGTAAATAAAAGCTAAGATGTATAGTATACTGGTATGTCTCTAGTCAGCATAATAGGTAAGATCACAGAATGAAATGGAGTACCAGACATACCGGTACAGTCCTAGCAAATGTATACAAGTGTCACGTGTACCCCCCAGCCTACATAGTAATGTAATAACAGTCAGGTGTGCCCCCCCCAATCCTGTGTAGAAATGTAGAAATAGTCAGGTGTGCCTCCCATCCTATGTAGAAAGTAGTAACAGTCAGGTGTGCCCCCCCAAATCTGTGTAGAAATGTAGAAATAGTCAGGTGTGCCCGCCCATCCTATACAGAAATGTAGTAACAGTCAATGCCAAATAATCGATGGTTACCCTGCAGAGACAGCATGCTACCTGTAGGTGTACAACACAAAGGTCATCACTGCAGTACAAACTACCTGGACTCGATCCACACATGCAATACAGATGGGCATACTGGGCATGCTCACACACAAACACATGAAGGCCATGTCTGCAAACACCAGTGGACCAGACATATCTGGCAGTCGCAGATGTTAGTGCAGACACTCCTCAGTATGCACCGCTCATGCTTTGCACACACAGTGGATAGGAATACAGGCATATTTATAAGAACAACACACTATAATAAGCCAAAAGTAGATGTACATAGATGTATGGAAGAGGATGACTGTGACAAGGAGCCATCCAGGCCTGTCCCAACCAGCACACAGCCAAAGGGCCACAATCACATGAGAGTCAGATGTCACTCACTGCAGATACTAGCCACCAGTGTCTGTCAGTATTACAGACTATATGGTACATGTGCTAGCTGTGCAACATGACTGTACAAGGAAGTAGTCATCTAGCAGCTCTATACACTTAGTTGTAAAATATGACCCTGTTTGTGGCTGCATGTGGTGTGTCAACCCCTAGATGAATGGGTTATGGCCCATGCACACACACATTGCCCTCCCCATAGAACTACTATGACAACCATGCTGAGGTCATCCACTGTGAAATAAACCTTTGGGAGAGCTGTAGCCCAGAGATCTCCGTGGCGCGACCCATAACTGTGTACTGCTGTAGAGTGATAAACTAGTTAGGTAGGAGTTGTAATCCCAGACTTGGCAAGTGTGTGTGCTTGTGTGTGTCTGTCTGTGTAGATAGCAATGCTTTTTAGGGTGCTCACACTCCCTACAATTGAAATGCTCTACTTTGGTAAGCCTGCTGATATCATTTACCTAAAAATACACCTCTGGGAAGGTTGTAACCCAGTGAACTCTGTAGCGTGTGCCATAACTGTGTACTGCTGTAGTGTGATAAACTAGTTTGGTAGGATTTGTAATCCCAGACTTGGCAAGTGTGTGTGTCTGACTGCGTAGACAGCAACACTTTTTAGGGTGGTTAGACTCCCTACAATTGAAATGCTCTACTTTGGTAAGGCTGCTGATGTCATCCACCTAGAAATACACCTCTGGGAAGGTTGTAGCCCAGTAATCCCTATAGTGTGTGCCATAACTGCTTACTGCTGTAGTGTGATAAACTAGTTAGGTAGGAATTCTAATCCTCAACTTGGCAAGTGTGTGTATGTTTGTGTGTGTATCTGTCTGTGTAGAAAACAATGCTTTTTATGGTGGTCACACTTCCTACATTTGAAATGCTCTACTTTGGTGAGGCTGCTGATGTAATCTATCTAGAAATACCCCTCTGGGAAGGCTGTAGCCTAGTAATTTCAGTAGTGCATCCTATAACTGTGGACTGCTGTAGTATGATAAATTAGTTAGGTAGGAATTCTAATCCCAGACTTGGCTTGTTTGTGTGTGTGTGTGTTTGTCTGACTCTGTCTGTGTAGAGAGCAATGCATTTTAGGGTAGTCACATGTCTTACAATTCGATTGCCCTACCTTGGCAATCCTGTTGATAACATCCAATGTGAAATATACCTTTGGGGAAAGTGTGCTCCAGTAATCCCTGTGGTGCATCCTATAACAGCTTGGTACCATGGTGTGATATAGACCTCTGTTAGGAGTTCTCTAACCACACATGTCACTTGTGGATGTTTTGTGTGTGTGTCACTGTCTGTGTAAGGAGCAATGCATTTTTGCCTAGCCACACTCACTACAATTCAAATGCCCTACTTTGGCAATCCTGCTGATGTCATTCAATGTGAAATACACCTTTGAGAAGGAGCTCTCCAGTAATTCCCGTGGTGCATCCTATAACAGCTCCTTACTGTAGTGTGATATAGACCCCCTGTTAGCGGTTCTATACCCACACATATCTGTTGTGGATATTTTGTGTGTGTGTTACTGTCTGTGTAGGGAGCAATGCATTTAAGCCTAGCCACACTCACTACAATTCGAATGACCTACTTTGGCAACCCTGCTGATGTCATCCAATGTGAAATACACCTTTGGGAAAGAAGTTCTCCAGTAATCCCCGTGGTGCATCCTATAAGAGCTCCATGCTGTAGTGTGATATAGACCTCTGTTAGGTGTTCAGTACCCACACATGTTGGTTGTGGATGTCTTGTGTGTGTGTCACTGTTTGAGTAGGGAGCAATGCATTTTAGCCTAGCCACACTCACTACAATTCGAATGTCCTACTTTGGCATTCCTGCTGATGTCATTCAATGTGATATATACCTTTGGGGAAGTTGTACAGTAATCTCCATCGTGCATACTATAACTGCATAGCGCTGTAGTGTAATAAACTAGTTAGGTAGGGGTTCTAATCCAAGACATGACAGCTGTGTGGGTCTGTGTTTGTAACTTGTATCCTGTTTGAAGGTGGATGTGAGTGTGTGACACCTGGACCCAATGTGGAGTGGGATTTGCAAATTTCTTATATGGTAGCCCTAGTATATATCACAATGCCCACCATACAGGCATATGAGATGTGAAATATCCAAGAGGCTGGGGTGCAAATCCATACCCATACATGTGACATCAAGGCCAGGCAACCCCAGTATTACCCAGAGCACACTGCCAACCAATGTCTCATACACACACACACACACACACACACACACACACACACACACACACACACACACACACACACTTGCCTAGGCAACGGCCAATATGTGGGTAGTACACTTCTTATTGGCCACTGATAGTAACTATGGAGTAATTGCAGTGGGCTACAGAGGGCATGGCACCCTGTCCATCTGTCCAATAGGCATGTACATGCAGACACTGCACCTTCCACATATTCCCCACTGGACATCTGCAACACCTGTGGTGCCATCAAATGTGACCACAAAGGACATACCACACCTGAAAACATGCCCTGTATGGACAGATGCCACTGACACCAGGGAATGCTGTTAGCATGCTATCAATATAGGGGCAGGGCAAACCTGTTGTCCATTACCAGTTCCCACCACAGGTGGCGAAGACTGACACATCTGATGATAATCTGTGTACACACCCCAGGTACAGTTCCATATGTCAATGTACATGCATGTGGGAGGTGTACGCATCCCAGACACTGTCCATGTCATGGACTAAGGAACATATACATGACAAGCAATGCACAGCATTGGCCACACGCAATAGTCACCCAGGTGACTGGATGGTGGATACAATACCCACCTGTGTGGGCAAATGCAGAAACTACAGCCATGAGCCACAATGCAGACCATTGTCATGTGGCCTGATGCCAAGGTATACCCATCACCTAGCCTTGTATATCCATCTGACACAGTCGACCACCACACACCCATGCAGAAATGCACCATGCATGTCATTACTGGCACCCTGTGTGTTTGTGTGCATGTTGTATGATGCGTATGATCACATCCACACTCACTACAACACCATTGGCATACTGAAGCATGCTGTCTGATGTCAGACACCTCCCAATACCCTTTGCCCATATAACCTCCATATGACCAGTGTGGTGCATGAGATACCTGCACAGTAATGTGTTGTGGCAATTTCACTAGTGATGAGTTGTATTCCTGGCCCTGCCAAGTGTGTCAATGTGTGTGTGTCCCTGTGAGAATGTGGCTGCATTGATGCTGGCACCTGTTCACGTGGACAGGCATGTGTACTACAGCTACCGTATAGCTACCATATCCCTGTTGCAGATGTCACTCACCATCACATATATGTTCTGAGGGCTCCATATCCGGTAACCTATGTGGTGCATCCAATAACTGCATAGAACTGTAATAGCACTACATAGTCATCAGGGGTTCAATACCCTGTGCTGGTAGGTGTGTGACACAAACATGTTTAAGTTTTACTCTCCCACCCCTCCCTGGCTTGTCTTTGCCTCTGTGTGGCTCTCTCACTCCCTCACTGGTGGATGTGAAGACCTACACCTGCTTTACTTAGGCAGCAGCATGTGTATTTTAAGTGATGCTCATGATCAGCTGATGGCCTCTGCATGAATTGTAGCCCTCCCCTAGCTGATTGCATGTGGAACCGCTGTGGTAACATTCCTATAGCCAATTGCATGGAAACACACTCCAGTATCTAGGAACATCATGTTGGTGTTGGGCCTTTTCATTCACTGTGGGAAGGAACTCAATCTGTTGTTTGGCAAACAGCATCTCAGATGGATTGGGGATGTACCTCTGGCAACATAAACTGTGGAAACAGGCCAACACACAGGAGGGGGATGAGCCTGACCTGACTACAGACTCTAAGTGCTGCTATACTGCATTCGGAGTAATGTTGGTTTAACAGGGTGTGTGCGGATGTGGCTGTCCTACATGTTTTAATACCTGCCATGTCAGTTCTATGTTTATAAGGACTCCTCATCTGTAGGGTCATCTGCAGACTGGGCAGTGTGTGGTGCCTTTGGTTTCATGTGTTACCCACAGAGCATCTATCTGTGAACTGCAGGAAGTAGTGTGAAGATTGCAGTCTGTAGATGGTGAAAGCTGTGACAGTTACTGACTGCATATCCCTCATAGGACATATGTTGCTACAAACCCTGTTACAACAGTAAATGCATGAGGTTATCACAGCAACATGTCAATATTGGCCCTGTGTATGTGCTTCCATGCACATATGTCATGCATTGAAAGGTGCATATTTGCTGTACACTATAATTAGTGTCATCATATCTGATAAGAAGACAGTGAGATATCAGACTGCTACACATGTTATGTATAGTAGGGGTTATATTTGATGACATAACCTGGACATTCTGTGGTTGTTTGTACAGTACTGAGGTTTGTGTACTTATGGTGAATGTCGACAGTGGGTGTATTGTTAATATGTACTTTGGCTGTGTACAGACTGTGGTAGATGTCATCGTTCAATGTCCCGTTCTATCTTACGTTATATGCTGCTACAATGTATCTTACCACATTGGCTTACATGTTTGTAGGGCCATACACACACATGTCCCATACCACAGACTGGCATCAGACCACACTATGTAGTGGCCCAGTATATGTAGGGTTAGTGTGTGATTGACACAGATGAGGACGGTGTTGAACAGATAGTCCATATTCTGTAATATTATGCTAGTTTTCCATATGTGGCTGTGGCTGTGTTCACATTGGTTGTGGTTATGCACTTTCACACAGATCTATCTTATATATGTTACATATAAAACTTATATACTTAATATATGTAACTTGCTGTGTATTTGTATATGTAGACATATAGGTGTAGACATATATATATATATATATATATATATATATATATATGTGTGTTGATGTAGGCATTTGCATGTATATATGTTTATATATATATATATATATATATATATATATATATATATATATATATATATATATATATATATATATATATATATATATATATATATATATGTTCCTATATATATATATATATATATATATATATATATATATATATATATATATATATATATGTGTGTGTTGTATCTGTTTAGATATTGATATATTTACACACATGCATCTAAATGCTGGAATACATTTTCTGCACTGTTTAATGACTGGGCTGGATGATATGTTTTTGAAAATAGCAGGGGTATGTATGTCAGGCATGGCTAAGTGGTAAATCACTTTGTTTATGGTGTGCAGGGTCCTCGGTTTGAGTCTTGCAGAGGTTGTTTATTTTGTTGCCGGGCAGAACACGGGCCATTGGATACAGAGTGATTAAGGCAGTTTAAAGCAGTTGTAAGCGGGTTTGCGCGTGCTTGCCCAGAGTTAAGCACTGCTAACTTCTAGTTGCAGTCCTCCCCCCGCAAACAGGCTTAAACCCGCTTACTGCTGCTTAAAAGTGCTTACTCCCACTTATATCCACACTAATTTCTTTAAAAGAAAAGAAAAAAGAGTTGATAGGAAAGTGGTGAAAAAGGGGCACAAAGAGGGAAAGGCAGTAGCGGAAATAGCTAGGGATGTGTGGGAAGGGTGTAGGGAAGGTCCATAGCTGTCCATTTCTTCTACAGCAACAACTGTGCATATACACTGAATTTGGAGCAAGATTTGGGCACTCAAACCACTGGGAGAGGGGTGAGGACAAAAATAATAAGTTGTGATGCCAATTAGATTACATGTATCCAGTGGACATGTGTGTGAAATGGACAGCTATGTATGGGGCGAGAGTTTTTTTGTGGGAACAGACTGGCCTTTTTTTTTCAGGTGAGACTGGGATGTTGGGGAAGGGTAGTAGGTATATTTGGGGAGGTAGGTTGGGTAGGTTAACAGACAAGACAAACAAGATGCATACAGGGGCATTATATGACACATGTGGGGGATAAACACCTTGATGGGGAGGAGTGTTGGGATATCGGAAGCCCACAAGCCCTTTAGTGGTAACAGTGGGACTGAGATCCCCACCCATGGGCAGTCACCACTGCACCATCACAACCCTGAAGGTGACTGTCCTGGGGGCTGAGTCAAAGAGCCAGGCTGACTCTCTAATCATGACAGGCAGCCTTCAAGCTGGCATAGAAGATCACCAAACTGCATGGTGATTTCTCTATGCACCACAACCTGGCTACGGGTGACAGGTGCCTGTCCGCGCCCACTCCCAGGGGCGGCGAGCCTCATCCCCTGAGGTGGTATCACCCAAAGCTGGTGCAGGACCAAAGGACAAGAAGATCTGGGGTTGGGCCCTAGACATGCTGGTGCTTGGTGCCACGGCCAGCTAAGGTGAGACAGGTGGGTCCACTGGGACCGGCCTTCACAAGCGTGCTATGTGTTTAGATTTCATCATCATATAGGGGTTAGTAATAGTCAACACATTCCAGGGTTAGGTATAAAAGCATGTATAGATATTCCCATTAACCCAGACACCAGATAAGGAACAGTTGCATAGCAAAAAGGACACATGCATATATGGGACCACAGTGGTAATAAGAACAGCATGCAGGTACATTGATGGCACCATGCCACCAATGTTGGAATAATTCAATATAGCACATGCGTGTGAACCATTAATATATTTATCAAACAATTGGACATTATCAGAGTCAATACATATCAGTTGGGGTGGGTATGTTGATTATTGTTGGAGATATGGTGGGGTGGAGAGAAAGATGTCAATTAACAACTAGTATATTCCTGTAGGCCACATAACTTTCCTAGTCAGTGCTGTTATCTGTACCCTTCAAGTCTTACTACACTACCCTATAGCCTTACTTTGGACAGTGATATGTCTGTCATCATTACACATGACCCAGTTTTACCTGCTGTATACACCTCTTACCTGGTATACCTGTGGAGGGAATGCTTGTTAACACTAACTAACTGTTTCTACACATACTCCCAGACTTTGGGTTGCTGTTTTGCACATAGCTATCCAACTCTTTCTGCAAAGACTCTGGCCATGTGTTTACCACATGCTGGTGAGTCTGGACATATTTAGAATATTTCCCTTTCCACCTTTAGTGACCTGACACACACACACACACACATATATATATATATATATATATATATATGCTTTCCTACACAGTTATATTATGTAGCACAGTGTGGGTGACAGTGACCAGTGATACTTTATTACTCAGAGAAACTGCAACACTCACAATTCCCTACAATGCCAAAGTGAAAAGTACCAGTAGAGGATATAATGGCCTGTATTTCTCAGCACAGTGTATGTATCCAACACACCTGTGGAAGCAATGTTTGTTAGCACTACCTGACTGTTGCACACAAAGTTCCAGATTACACATTAGTATTATGCACATACATCTCACTCTGTTACTGTACACACCCTGACCACAGCTTGACAAGTTGGGGTGTAAATGGGACATATGTGGCTTCTTAGTCACATAAGGTACTGAGGAGTTGCTAGTGTGCCAGCTTTGTTACAATAGCTGTGTGTCAATCAGTTGTATTTCCTGTTTGCTGTCTATACGTCTGGGATCATCCTACTGATTTCCCAGGGGGACAGGTTGATAGGCAACAGATATGGGCCACTTTACTAGACATTCTGGACATATCTGTACAGTTGTAGGGTATGATTCTGTATGCAGACTATTACCACTGGCAGGATTTGAATAGTGGCTTTGTGTGCTAAAAAACTATAGCTTACATCTCAGTTGCATGTGCTATTTGGTTTTGTTATCTGCATTTTCCCTATTTACTGTCTATGAGTTTCTCAGTTGTACTAAATGGCCTATGGGGATTGCACCTGCCATATACAGGCATTCCTACACATTCAATTTATGGTGTACAGTGTGGGTAACAGTGCTTAATACTACAGTACTATTAGATGATTGCATATCTACATTATCATATGATACCAGGATATACACATGCAGTCCAGCAGTCAGACCTGTTTTGTCAGGCTATTACACTTTTATTGACTTACAGACAATATGACACTCTTACTGCCATATTCTCTAGTTTATGCAGTACTTGCCTTGAACAATACAGGTTTTATACTAGCAATTAATTTACTACTACTTTTATTTGTATTTCCTATGACAGTAAATGCATGGGTATTACTGACCTGCCTCATGTCGCAACCTTGCCAGGCAACTGATGTGGGCCTCCTGGTTTGTGGCCCACTCTGTTGCAGCTGTGGGGAACATAAGAGAAATATTTAGCCATACCTTTCCATGATATACCTGAGCTGGCAATTATTACACACATACTGGGGTGATACTTACACATGTCTGGAACATCCCCTGATGCTCTAGCCTCTTGGAGCCACTCCTCCAAGAGGTCACCCTTCCACTGCTTCAGGTCGGCATAGTGTTGCCTGACCTGCTCACCAGTTTTGGGTATGCCAGTGGCACCGGTGAGGTCGCGGGCAAGATGGTCCCAGGCCTCCGCCCTATATTGGGAACCCTGGTACTGGTCCTGCAGCAGTCTCAGAGCATGGTCTTTAACTAAGAGTCCTGCCATGACCTTGGACTCCTGGATGCATCAGCACTGCACCCAGAAGTGCAGTCCTTCTCCCCTTACTGCTATAGTGCCTGCAAGGGGAAGTTACAACCAGTTATGAGATGTATTCATGCCTCTTGGGTTTAAGTAGGGCCGATTTCCCACACTTTTCCATGATTGGCCAATTTTGAAAAGGCTAAGCTATGGGCAAACCTGCTTACCTAAGATTGGCGTTGTTTAAAGGGTTATACCACTAGGCACAATAAGTTAGCTGGTGTACACATTGCTCACACCTCCTAAGCTGGCCTGTGCAATGTTTAGTGTTGCTTACATTAGACTTTCATTATAATGCCATTTTGGCATTGTGTTATTATTCATTGCACCTTATATGTATGCCTGTTATCCATGATTAATGTATACATATACTCTGTGGGGTCCTTTTGTTTTATTGGGGACTTCAACACTCTATTACAATTACACCTCACTTCTGGGCTTACTGCTGTACTCCAGTTCACATATTTATGTTATGTAGTGGGTTATGGTACATATGACTGTATACTGATTCCTTTCACAAGTTCAGTTTGGTTATACTATGGTGAGGACTTGTTTGCTACTACCTCATTCTTCTGTACTTCTGTGATGGCTTGGCGGATAACTACTGGGACTATGGTGTAGAGGGTCCTGGGTTCAAGTCCTGCATGGCTGTTTATTTTGTTGATGGGCAGAGCAAGGGCCATTGGATACAGAGTGATTCATGCACTTTTGAGCAGTTGTAAGCGGGTTTGAGTGACGGTAAGCACTGCTAACCTGCCGTTACATCTGCTTAAACAGTGTTAGCTTTAGAATTGCTTAACCAGTGTGGGCACTGCTTACCGCCATGCAAATGGGCTTAAGCCTGCTTACTAGTGCTTAAATATGCTTACTACTGCTTATTTGTGCTTACACCTGCTTACTAGTGCCTTATTCATTATGACACTGACACCTCACATGTGCATTTACTGCAGTTCTCCAGTTCATAAATATATGTTATTTAGTGAATTATGCAACATAAATATTACTCATAATGTGCTTTGCCATGGAAAATGGAATCTGTTGCAGTGGGACTCGAACTGGGAATGCCTGCTCATAAGGTGAATGCTCTGCCCACTACATTATTGCTATGCTGCTTCATTGGCATATATCTTCCTTGTTATTCTCTACAGCCATTTAAGAGGCATTAACTGTAGCTAAGCGATGGGCACACAGGTGCACTTATGGTTAGCTGTAATCGGATTTTTTTAAAAAAAAAGTGTTTCTTCATTTTATTTATGAATTCTGTTGCTGTTCTACACAAGGGGGACTGTTGCTGGGGATAGGCAGTTACCTATGAGTGGTCTTGCCCATTAAATACCCCTTTCTGCTATCCTACATTGCGGTGGCATCTTTATTCTGAGAACTCTGCTCTCAGACACACCCTCTGCACTCCTACATGCTCCGTGTAAGCCTAGGAGCTCAGGCAGTACACCTCATTAATATGCATGGCACGCTGCCGTCCTGCTCCTAAACTGTTGCTTTCGTGCAGGACTAAGCTAGTCCTGCATGGTAGATTAGTAAATCCGGGAGTAAGTCTTTTCTGAATATAACCTCATATAACTTTTTTACTGAATGTAAAACCCTTTAAGGTTCCTTTCTGAGTCCCACCTGTTCTTATGAAGTAGAAATGAGAATAGGAAAATTTAACTTTAAATTCAATAATTACAAGAAGGTTTTCTTCATCTTACATTCATAACCATTTAGGAATCAGAATTGTTGAATACTGATCTTAATGTACGCAACATGTCTCAAACAAATAATGGTTTATTTCTCAGGACTAAAACTGAAAATATTTGTCTTCATTCTGACAGAATTATTCAGCATACACTGCTCCATCAGGTAAAAATAGTAACTTCTGGGAATTTTGTTTTCAAATCTAACACTTTTCTCATACTTAAATATATACTGTTTCTCCACATATGTACATTTCTGAAGAGAGCAATAACTTACAGGACACTGGTGTCAAACATTTCTGAGATTACAGACGGCTGGGGGGATCCATTTTTGTGTGATTTCAGATATGATATATTTAATGCTGCAGGTGAGTGGGTGACTGTGAGTGTGGCTGTAACTGAATATAAGGAAGAAGAGAAAAGAAGAAAAATAAAAATATTAGGTAGACTGCTTAGGCAATTACAACATTCCTTTGAAACAAATGGAAACATGCAAGCCAATGTCATTTTCACAAATGGAAACAAAACAAAGTAAAGTAGCTTGCTTGAACTCTGAGATCATACTGTAGAATATCCATAATATTAAGTACTGTACCTTCATGCCTTAGTTTTATAGTAAGTGATGAACAAACATCTTGAACAAACCAAGCTATTTTATACCTCACTACTTACATAAAATAGTTATAAACTAATAATATTAATTCTGTAGTCAACAGCAGTCTTGTGAATGTGTCATCGGTCTAATTAGTGATATGTGAGATTCGAAATTTCAGAGATTCTTTACTTAAAGTCATTCATTTTGAGGAATTTATTATGCTAATGTATACAGTGTTACATTCTTATGTTTTCTTTCAGAATAAAAAATACACCATTATAATGTATTTAGCACATGTTAGCTTTTTAACATGTGTCTTCATGTTGGTAATTTTGCAAAAGCATTAATTACATAGGTGAAAAAAATAATAAAAAAATTCAAGAATTCTTTATACTGATAAGTAAAATACTATTTTAACATTGCTTAATGAGGTGAATTTATGCTACAATTTGAGAGGCAGCTCAAATCACAGCCTAAGACATGGAGAATAAGGCATGTTATGAATCAGAAGACAAAACTAGTTATGTTTTATACATAAAATGTGATTTTAGAGTAATGAAGACATTTATAGAAGGTTTGCACTACTGCATCAGTGAAGATCTTGATTTATGTGGCTAATATATATGTATTTTCTTAATCCTAGCTATGGGGTCTGGCCAGAGACTCCCCTTCTTTTGCCCCATTGGCTCATTTAGTCTTTCCAGGGACAAGAACAAGGCAAACTTGGATCTTGGAGTTCTATCAGCTGGTCCATGCACTTTGAAGGAGAAAGAAATTTGTTTATTTCTGAGGAAGGCCAAATGTTCCAAGAGCTGTACCCTTCTCAATACTGTAGTCTTCACCAGGCAACATGTGGTTTCACAAAATGGCTGCCAGGTCTGGCAGAAATATGCATGCTTCCAAAACTTGGCAAATGCCAATCTCTGTAAGTCAGCAGTACTCTGACGACTGTAAGAGCACAAGCCTACCTGATCACTTCCACAAGTAAATATCTATTCCACAGTGCATGTCATTTAAGTGATGGTCCGAGCAATGGCCCTCCCATTCCCTACATTATGGGCTAGCTGGTATTAGCTGCTCATGTAAAACCTCTGGCTCCATGCCCCTCAGGCACCCATGAAACTAGTCAATTAAAGGTCATATAGGTCACAATCAGAGTTTCATCCCTTTTTGCCATGAAATGGGGTAACATCTGTTGCACTGTTATAAGATTTTGTGTAAAGAAAAAAAGTAGCGGCAACTAGAAAAGTCAGTCATACAAAGAGTTTTATATATTTTTTAATTATTGTTATAGCATTCCCTTTAGTTCATAAGAGACAAAGGATATAGGTAAACTGGCTTAAAATAAGGATATACCTTTGTTCTTCAGAACAAAGTTACTACTCTAGCATTAGTTTCTTTGTTGTTTCCAGACACTAAGGGGCCTGTTCAATAAAAACGAATTGTACCATGTTCCATTCTTGAGATATGCTTAACTGAAGTTATTCAGTATATCTCAAGTTTTTTTTGTTGTCTGCTATTCTCTGAAACTGTTTTGATTTCATTTTATTTTATTTTATTTTTAATTTTTTTTTTAACTGAAATAGAACACTGATCTATGTGAACCTTTTTCACCATCCTAGTAGGAGCAGTATCTAGTAAAGTGAATTATTCAGACTTATGTAGCACTCAAAAGGTGAGTGAGGGTAAAACATGGACTGCAAGAAGAAGCTCAATACCTGCTCCTAAATGTTATCCTCCAAACTACTTGCCAGAATATGTAGGATTTTAACTCCAGTCCTTCTCATAATTATTAATATTACTTGTTGGCTGCAGTTGCACAGAGGATAAGCTATAGTATGACCCCTCATTAAAGCCATGATAAGGCAAAGCATAGCTGGGGAAATAGTTGCACTATATGTGGTCTGAGATGGAACTGTGGGCAGCAGCACAGACTCTACATGGTGCCCTATAGGGGGAAGAGTTGTAGAGACCAACTGCTTTGGGCATCTACTGTAGTGCTCAGTATCCTCAAGATAACAGAACACAGTTCACAGACACTCAACTGTGGCAGAGCTACCCACTCAATGGTGTAGAATATGTCTCTAGGTGATTCTGTCATGTTGATTAATGTTGCCAAAATGGGCATGAGTAGTTACCAGTGATAAGTGGGTTGAGGACCCAGCCTACTCCAACCTATGTCAGGGACTCTTGCTAATGGTGAGAGGGGTAAATGTGCCCTATTGGCCAGTGTGTGCCCACCATAAACCCCAGCAACCCTGGATCAATAAGCTACAGGCTGGCCAGTGTCTAGTTGCCCAGTCAAAGTTAGCTGGGATAGCTCTGTTGAGGAAAAGCTGGACATAAAACCAACCAACCAACCAACCTGCCAAACATGAACTGAGATTTGCTATGCTTAATATAGGTTCAGTGACAGGACGCAGCTTGGAAGTGGATAATATGATGATACAGAGGAGTCTGGACATCCTATGTATCCAAGAGATGAAATGGAAGGGCAGTACAGCAAAGCCACTTGGCTTGGGATCTAGATCTATGACTCGGGGCGGGGGGGGGGCAGGCTAGAAATGGTGTAGGGATTGTGGTGAGAGAGAAGCTTCAGAAGGCAGTGAGGAATATCATCAAACTTAATGATAGACTCATGGCAATCAGACTCCAGTGTAATGATAGGGCAGTCTTCATAATCTCAGCCTATGCCCCACAGCAGAGTTGTGATAGTAAGGAAAAGAGGGCATTCAGACAGCAGTTGCAGGTCCTACTAGATAAAGCAGGACAGCATGAATTGGTGTTGATAAGGGGTGACTTGAATGCACATATTGGGACAGAGAGAGCAGGATATGAGGACTGCCTGGGTCGACATGGGGTGGGGCAACAGGAATAAAGAAAGAGAAGCCATTCTAGACATCTGTCTGGCAAATGGATTGATAGTAGCCCACACATGGTTGAGAAAGAGAGACAGCCACAAGATCACATACAAGAGTAGCCAACATGCAACTCAGGTAGACTTCCTCCTAGTAAGGAAAATGCACTAGGATGCAGTCTATGATTGGAAAGTCATCCTCAAAAAAACAGTTGGCCCCCAGCATAAACCACTAGTTGCCACAATCAGCTGCAAGCAGTAGTCAAAGAAGGCTCGAAGGTCAACAGAGACCAGACTGAAGACCAGGACATTGACTGGAGAGAAAGTACAACAGTTCAAGGAATTACTCAGGGCACTAGCACCCAAGAAGAGGAGGAAATAGGTGGAGTTGAACAAGAATGGCAGCGCCTCAAAACAGCATGTGTTAGGACTACAGATATGATATGTGCCAAGCCAGGTATGGAAAAAGGTACATAAGGAAAGCTGGTGGTGGAATGCAGAAGTCCAGGAAGTCATCAAAAGAAAAAGGAGTGCAGGAGGAAGTGGGAGGTAGAAAAGACTGACCAGGTTAGAAAAGACTACTGGTTGGCTAACACAGAAGCTAAGAAAGAAGTTGCAATAGCAAAGAATGGGGCAATGGAGGCACTCTACCAGCTTCTGGAAACTGACTCAGTAAGTGGCACAAAGAAACTATATCAGGTTGCAAGGCAAAGACAGAAAGATAAAGAAGATAGTCAGACACCCATCATAGAAGTTGCCAGCAACAACCTGCTCATCAGTCCACAGAACATCAATGGCATATGGAAGAAGTATTTCCAGCAGCTTCTGAATGAAGAAAACCCAACAGAAGCTGTACTGCCCCCAAAACAGCCTACGATGAGAGAAGAAGAGGAGCCCACTATAGAAGAAGTAAGAGCAGCACTAAGGAAAATTAAGTCAGGGAAAGCAGCAGGTTCAGAAGAGGTCACAGCAGATATGCTAAAGATGCTGCGTGAGATAGGGGAGAAATAGCTCCTGAGGGTACAAATAGCAGTGTGGAGAGAAAGGTGTATCCTAGATGACTGGAAAATAAGCATACTCATGGTATGAGAACCAAGGGGACATCCACAACTGTGGGCAGTACAGAGGCATCAACCTCCTATCACATTGCATGAAAGTTCTAGAGAGGGTCATTGATAAACTGATATGCAGAGTAGTAGAATGTAAGATGGGAGATGAGCAGTTCAGATTCAGATCTGGATGCAGCAAAATTGACCCGATGTTTGCAGTGAGACAAATACTTGAGAAGAAGGTAGAGATGAGGAGCGAATCCAACTGAGCATTCCTAGACTTGGGGAAACTATATGACAAGGTTACAATAAAGCTGATCTGGGCAGTACTGTAGTGGTTTGAAGTCCCAGAAACATTGGTAGAATTAGTGCAGGCTTTGTACAAGGACCCAATGACTCAAGTACGAACAGTATTCAGCCTCATAGAGGGGTTCCCAGTGGGAGTGGGTGTACACCAGGGTTCAACTCTGAGTCCACTGCTGTTCATACTGCTGATGGACTACATTAGCAAACAGGTTGGAGGGGACAGATCCACAAAGTTGCTGTATGCAGATGATGTGGCATTACAGGCAGACTCTCAGCTAGAACGTCGGCAAAGGATAGGAGAATGGAATGCAAAACTGAAGGCAAATGGGATAAACTAAGCACGGATAAGATGGTGGTAATGGCAGCAAACTGGGGAAATCAGAAGAAGCTGAGAATAGAGATAGAAGGGAAGATAGTGGAACATGTAAACAGCTTCAAGTATCTGGAGTGGTGATTGAGGAGAAGGGAAGTCTGAATGAAGAAGTCAAAGCTAGAATCAGAGGGGCTCCAGCCAACTGGCATAGCATGTCAGGTGTAGTCTATGACAGAAGAATGCCAAAGATGCTGAAAAGTAAGGTGTACAAGACAGTGGTGCAACCAGTACTACTGTATGATACAGAAACCTGGGCAGTAAAGGCAGAGCATATGAGGAAGCTAGAGGAGATGGAAATTAAGTGTCTGAGAAAGGTGGTAGGATGTGCACTGTGGGACAGACAAAGAAATAAGGACATAAGAGCAGAACCAAAGTAGTTCCAATTGCAGAAAAGATCAAAGAGAACAGATTATGGTGGTTTGGACACAAGTGCAGAAAAGCAGAAGACAATCTGGTGAGAAAGATTTGGGACAGACAGAAAGAAGGTAAGAGGAAGTGAGAACACCCAGCAAAGAAGTGGATTGATTGTGTGAAAGAAGATCTGTGAGAGTCAGGTATGACTGTTGAAGAAGGCAGGAGTGTGGCACTGAATCAAGAGATTTGGTGACACTTAACATGGTACACCAACCCTATGTAGACAAAAATGGGAAAAAGGGGGCTGATGATGATGATGATGATGATGATGATGATGATGATGATGACGGTGGTGGTGATGATGATGTAGTCTGGTCTCTCCTTCACAAAACCATTACACTTAACTGCTGTTGATATGGTGAATTGGGGACAAATTTAGATATATATTATATGCAGTCAACCTGGGATTTAAAATAAGGAAGTAGTTCTATTATAAACATGTAAACATCACATGAAAAACTGGATTGACATTCTTGAAGGGACTAGGCCTCAGTACATTTTATATGTACAGCTCAGTACAGGGATATGTTGTGTATGTGTGTGTGTGTGTGTGTGAGTGTGTGTGTGTGTGTGTGTGTGTGTGTGTGTGTGTGTGTGTGTGCGTGTGTGTGCGTGTGTGTGTGTGCATGTGTGTGCGTGTGTGTGTGTGTGTGTGTGTGTGTGTGTGTGTGTGTATGTGCGCGTGCGTGCATGCGTGCATGCGTGTCATTTAAACAGATTTGTCATGAATGCTGAAATATGGTTAACAAAAGCATGAGCATTTATCTGTGCTACAGATGACCCACTGCTGACAGGAGGATTTAATTGCAATATTGCATGAGGAACGTGAGACTACTCAGCTTATATGTAACTACAGTATTACACAAGACAATGCGAGAATGGAAACGCTAGACATAA
Source organism: Protopterus annectens (assembly GCF_019279795.1). NCBI lineage: Eukaryota > Metazoa > Chordata > Ceratodontiformes > Protopteridae > Protopterus > Protopterus annectens. Next base: position 1,546,243,292 of record NC_056735.1, read on the forward strand.
GCAGGTTCGTATTATAGCTGATCAGGCTGGTAGAAGGATTGCTATAATTGCAATTGTTTACACTCTTAAAACAAGGGAGATGAGGTGGGTGGGAATCTGCCATTGCATTAGCATTAATGACAACAGATGGCTTGATAATATTACTACTATTACTCGGCTATATTCGGCTTCAGTTTAGCCACAGAGAGGCTCAAGTGGTAGACACACATATAGAATCTGTTCAGCATTATGGCAAAGTAAACTTGCTTCATACTATATTTTGGGGATCAGTACAGAAAACACAGTGAAGGCTTCAACTATGGTATCAGTGATAAAAATGTTTTCATTAGTATTTTCTGCTAATTAAAAAAAACTAATCAGTTGTCTGACCTGTAGACCCATCCTTGGCAAATCTGGAGTTTGTTTATACCTTGTAAATCCTAAAAATGTCCTGAGTCAAAATATTTTGTAATGGTATATTATATATGTCAGACTGGAGAGAGCAACATATATTCATCAACTCTGTGGCAAATATAAGTATAATTAAGATCACGTAAAGAAATTATCATTGCAAAAATACATTGTAGAGCATGTAAATATTAACAGAAAAGTTGCATTGTTTTAGTAAATTATACAAAAAGGCTAGCAATTAATTGGAATTGTGTTGTTATCCCAAATGATCTTTCAAAGGTGCAAAGAATAAGCCAAAATATAAATGATTTTCCTGTGACAGCAAAAGGGATTCTGCAAGAGAAAAGCATATCATATACATTAAAGTATTGTTAATAGACATCTATACAACTGATTCATTAAGATAAAAGTTACACATACAAAAATAAATGTTACTATGGCATGCCATATGGAAGAATTCTGTTACAGGAAGAAATATAAAATGTTAACAGCATTAAAAGACTTAACTATCAATCTGGCCACTACTGAAAGCTATACAGATGGTTTCAGATATTGCAGTTAAAGAAGGAAAGTGCTCAGAATACAAGTTAACTGGCATTGCTTTATGCAGCTAATACAATATTAGACAATACAGCTGGTCCTTCTTTAAAGATGGTCTGTCTCTCTATAAAGGGCATAAGAAAAGATGAACTGGAAATCTCTTTGTGATGCTTGCTCAGAAAAATGCATCTTAAGGAATAAATAAAACTATAAACACATTCTTAGCTTCATGGAATGGAAAAAAACTGTGTTCAGGGTAAGGCAAAAACTTATGTATTTATATGGGCGGTGTTATTGTTTACTGGTAAGCGGATCAACAAGGATTTGTAAACCAATGCATCATATGTCTGAAAATTAGAAAGACTTCAACCATAATCCAGTTTCCAGAGGGCAATTAGTTCATATTATTTTTTTTAGCTATAAATCTATACATTAAAAGATGATCACAATTGAGCATCCATAAATCCATGAGCATTAAGGATATATTAGTTTATTATCTCCACAAAAGGACCTGTTGAATTACTTCCCTTCTTGTGCTTTGCCTTTGGCAGCTCATTAGTTTCTTTGAGACACAACAGACAGAAATCCCCAGCAAAATCAGCTAAGAATACAAAGCTGGCCAACCAACTGAGAATAAATACCAAGCTGACCAACTGACCAAGCAACTGAGAATCATTCTTTATTGAATCAAATCCATGGTTTGTGTTGGCTAACTCATGTTCTCATTTTGGCAATGTTGGCTATGATAAGTTATATTTTTTTGGGATAGTGGATGAATTAATGTTTAAGCCATATTCCATCCATAGCTAACAGAAGTTTAGCATGGCATATAACACTCTAAGTAAAGGCATACAATTTAATTTCAAAGAAGACAGAATCTTGCTGGAACAAAAATACCACATCCCATATTAAACATAAATGAAATTGAAAGGGCAAAATTGAGTCAGTAAAGAGGGAAATGTACCCATTAAGAAGTATGCAGGTTAACTTACTTAGTATGTAAATTAAGCTTATACAGTAGTTCTTTTTCATGTACCTAAAATTCCTTAATTTTAGAGTCAGCATAAAACCATAACAAACCCTGTTTACACCACAGAACTAAGGTACAAAATCAAAAATTCATGTCTATTTCAGGAAATGGGATACTGAAGCAATGGTATGAAACCAGCTGAACAGTTATACTGAAGATCCCAGAATGATTTTAGAAAACATTTTATATATCTCTTGGAGAATAACTGTACAACTTCAAGAATGCTGTCATGGTTTGTGGAAAGTGTTATGTTTAGGTACTTAGATTGCCAGTGTTAGCATCAACTCAGCTTTCATAAACAACTTTAAACTTCTATAGAATCATTTGTTTTTTTCTGTGTGTTTGCGCGTGTGTGTGAGTGTGTGTGTGTGTGTGTGTGTGTGTGTGTGTGTGTGTGTGTGTGTGTGTGTGTGTGTGTGTGTGTTTGTGTGTGTGTATGTGTGCGTGTGTGTGTGTCTGTGTGTGTGTGTGTGTGTGTGTGTGTGTGTGTGTGTGTGTGTGTGTGTGTGTGTGTGTGTGTGTGTGTGTGTGTGTGAGACCATGTGTGGTTGAATGTGTATGTGCATGTGTGTGCTTGTTTTCTTTATCTATCTCTCTCTTTTCCTCCTCTCTATATCTATATATTTACATATAGGTCTATATCAGATCATCGAAATGGCTCATTATCGAATGCCGTAACTTTGAACTGCAAAACCCAAACCCTAACAATATCGAAACCTCAAAACAGCAATTTTTTTCCCAGGGAAAATATTTGCTGTTCTGAGAAACACACACACCAGAAGCACATTAAAAAGCAGCAAGCCACACATACATTTAAAAGTTACATCTAACCCTACACTACACTGCACATATACTACTATCTATCCAATTACTTTTACCCAAACCCTAACCCTAAGGTCCATCACTATCACACACTCACCTCACCTGTGCCCTAGCCCTAACTCACTTAACCCGCCCCAACCCCAAATTCTCACTATCGCACACTCACCTCACCCGCGGTCTAACCCTAACTCACTTAACCTGCCCCTAACCCCAAATTCTGTCACAATCGCGCATTTACCTGACCCGCGCCTTAACCCTAACTCACCCAACCTGTGCCCTAACCCGAACGTCCGCACAATCACACACTTACCTTAACCCAACCTGTAACTTTCCACCGCATCACTGAAAACAGCAAAGCCACAACAAAAGCCAACTGAATTCTTTCCCTAGGAACAAATTCGGTTTTGTGCAGCTTCGCTGTTTCAACATTTGCGATATTGAGTTCGATATTAGATCATTTGAAATTCTGCCATATATATCATGTCTTACTACCTTTGTGAGATAGTATGTGTTTGAAGACATTACATCATCTTATTGCTGTAAGACATATGTGTGCTTGTAAATTGGTTAAAAGCATGATGTGATCTGTCTCATTGTCGCAAATTATTGCATAATAGTAGGTGTATCAAAACACTTCTTGCATAATGCTGTCATTACTGTGAAGATTGAAGCACAATCATGCATGATGCATAGATAATCCTGGATTCAAACTCATGGCTCACTAAGGCAACAAGCTACAGAATATACTATCATTTCCACACACCACAGAAGGCTTTTTACTATATTTAAACCACATTTCAACAAATGGCATCATCAATGTTTAACAAAGGAGCTATCAGTGATATAAAATGAGCAGAAAGTAGTGAAATAGTCCTCCCCAACTATACTTGTACAGATCATATATGTGGGTGACACCATTCTTACTACAAGCACATTCACACTTTATCACAGACAAGTCTATGGATTAGTGTTTGCTTTTAGAACAAGTGCTAGGCTAAGATCACAAGCTAGAGCACGTTGCATGGATCATAAATATCACACTGTCTGTTTACAACCGAAAGTGCACATGTGAATGGATGACATCACTATTGTTTTCATAGGGTGATGTGTCTGCTAAAAGGGAACAAAAGTGGTGGAAGAGCCCACTACCACTGTAATGCTACACCTCATATATGTATGTTAAGCCATTTTAACATAGCATGAAAGATGTGCGCACACACACACACACACACACACACACACACACACACACACACACACACACACAAGCACACACACTCACACTTTATGCTCGACTCAAACCACATGCATACCTACTTAGTCTAGAAAACACTGTCCCCAGGATTCACGAATCCTCCGTGTAAGACTAAATAATTCTTACTTGGAAACTGCAGTTGAACGGTATGACGTCAGCGTGCCATGCATATTCATGAGGGCATGCTGACTCCACTCCAAGTCTAATACTGACCGTGCAGGAAGGATTGCCAAGCAGTCCAAAGGTCCACGCCCCTGCAAGTGTCTGAACTGTGAAATGTCTACATACCCAACACTACACTCCCTCACATTGTAAACCCCTAGTACTGTTATAAAATGTAAAACTTTTAATTTTTTTTTTATAATTCCCGATATAGCTGCCCGTATTTGCGCGTTTGCACAGGTGTGCCCATTGCTTAGCTGCAGTTAGCAATTTCGACATTGAAGAGCATAATAAGAAATGTTTATGCAAATTAAGCCAAATAGAAATAGCGTAGTGGTAGAGCCTTCACACAAAGTGGAGGCATTCATGGTTCGAGTCCCACCACTCCCCTTTCTATTTTATGTTTTAAGTACAAGTTAGTATATGAAATAATTCCTGATATATATGAATACAATTTTACTAAAAAGCATTGAAATGGCCTATGTATCAGTGAACAAAATGTATATATATATAAATATAACAAGGATCTTGACATATAATTGCCCATAGCTAAGCAGCGTTTTACCCAGCGCAATATAGTTGCCCGTAGTTAAGCAGCGCTTTACCCAGTGCAATATAGTTGCCCGTAGTTAAGCAGTACTTTACCCAGCGCAATGTAGTTGCCCGTAGTTAAGCAGTGCTTTACCCAGCGCAATATAGTTGCCCATAGCTAAGCAGCGCTTTACCCAGCACAATAGGTTTGCGCAGAGCTGCGCACCGCATTAACCAGCGCACTGTAGGGCAACATGGAGCAATGTAGAGCATAGTTGCCTAAACACAGCCACACCCCCTAGTCTGTCTGGACAGTAGTAAAATAAAAAGCAATGACAAGGTTCAAACCCGGGACACTGTGCACCATAATCAAAGTACTGAACCACTAAGCCATGACAGCTTAGGATAAACATCCACTGTTAACATACATATACTTATAAATGGTAGAGTAACCATTGCTAAGCAAGTCTGCAGTCAGCCGAACATTTTCAAAAATGGCCAATCACAAAAAAGTGCGGGAAATACGGCATATTTAAGCTCCATAGGTGGGAATACTTGCCATAACTGATTGTAGCTCCCATCTGCAGTTAGAATGGCTGGTGCTGGAGAGAATACTCGCTTTCGAGCGCAACGCTGGGGCATCGAGGAGTCAAAATACATGGTTTGGCTCCTTGTCCACCATCATGAGTCAAGACTCCTGCAGAGCCAGTTCCAAGGGATGGACTACAAAGCAGAGGCTTGGAACCGGTTAGCTCATGATCTCAACAGTGCCACAGGCATCCCTCAGACTGGTGAGCACGTCCGTCACCACCGTGCAGACCTGAAGAGATGGAAGCAGGACCTACTGAACCAATGGACACAGGAGGCCTGTGACATGCAAGATGCCTCACTACTGAGTAGGTAGCCATGGAATGCAGTATGTAAGACATGCTAATTTAGTCTATATAATGGATAGGTATGTCTCAATATCCCTTCATTTACTTCACAGCTGCAGGTGTCCGTGCTGCGAATCAGCAAGCCTATGCAGATAGGCTGCTAAGGCTGCGCCACCAGGCAGGTTAGTAATTATTCTGCATGTATTGTTATATAAAATAGGTGAGAGAGCCTGAAAAAAAGTGTTGTAGCCCAATAATACAGCCATAAAATGCCCTGAATAATTCCTCTGCATGTACTGTTATATAAAATAAGTCAGAGAGCCAGAAAAAGAGTGTAGTAACCCATTAATAAAGGTAAAATAAGTCCGGAATAATATCTCTGCATGTACTGTCATATAAAATAAGTGAGCGAGCCTGAAAAAGAGTGTTGTAACCTATTAATAAAGGTATAATATGTCTTGAATAAGTCTTCTGTATGCACTGTAATATCAAATAAAAGAAAGAGCATGTAGAAAAGTGTGTAATGTAATTAATAAAAGTATAATACTTGGAGTGTGTCTGTGTCACTTACTTTGAAATGTTGTTGTACCCTTGCATTATATAAATAGTACTGTTGTATTATGTGCTGTCAACCCACAGTTGGGCAGTCCCATATAAAGTGGATGAAGGAAGTGCCAGTAGCTGTGAAGCATATATATAGTCCTCAACAGTCGGTTAATGGCTGGCATGCATAGGTAAATCTGGCACACGAGTAGCTTGTTAATGTGTTCCCCAGAAATGTGAGTGTGCTACATGAAATGTAGGGTTCTGTAGAAATTTAACTGAAAATGTCACGTGAACACATCCAGATATGTAGATATATAAATATAAATAAAATATATAACTATGTAGCAGTAACATCTGCATTTTGGATAGTTAGTATGTCAGATACAGGTCAGGTATATAATGAACTAGCCAAACCCATAACACAACCTAATGCATGTTGCCTAGTGTACACCTGCAGCCAATAGGAATGTAGTGTAGACTAAAAGTACTTATAAGATGTTAATGTAGGTTTCTTTTTACACCCTACTGTATGTGCATAAACAATGCAATTCCACACCTCAATGGGTATGTCTAATCTCAAAACATTTGTTGGGACATATGTCCTATTGTTCTATCAATATCTGCATTTACTTTGATGCATGTGCCCTGTTCAAACACCACAATCTTGGTGGCCTGTTGCCACCAATCATCCCTGCATGCTGTTGTAATTTAAAACTGTTGTTCAATATATGCATGTGTTATTCTTGCTGTTCAACTGTTGGAACCCTGGTGTGTTGGTTTAATGGGAATATTACTGCATGCAGTTACAACTAATTTGGAATGCTGTTGTCTATGTTGTAATTAAACACACCTAATCACAGAATGTATGGGAAGGCCGGTCCCAGCGGACTCACCTGTCCCTCCTCAGCTGGTGATTGCACCTGGCATCAGCAGATCCGGTGCCCAGCCCGGGCTCCCCTACTCCATTGGTACTGTGCCACCTTTGAGTGGAAGTGCTGCAGAGGATGGGCCTGTCCCCCCAGTGCAAATGTGGGTGGAGAAGGGCCACCTGTCACCCTCCAAAGGTTCCGGGCTGTGGTGCGTAGGGAGATCCAGTGTTCAGTCACTGATCCCCTACTCCAGCTAGAGGCGAGAGTGGCACAAATCATGGGTGAGCCTGCCCCTCCTACGCAGCCCCCAGCACAGCCACCCTTGGGGCTGTGAAGGTGCAGTGGTGACTGCCCATGGGTGGGGCTCTCAGTTCCACTGTTACCATCTGTGGGCTCATGGGCTTGCGATTTCCAAACATCCGTCCCCGTCAATTGTGTTCACCCACCCCATGTGTCATACTCCACCCCTGTATGCGTCTTGTTTGACTTGTCTGTTTACCTCCCCAACCTACCTCCCCAAATATACCTACTTCCTCTACCTCACATTCCACTCTCACCTGAAAAAAAAAAAAGGGCACTCTGTTCCCACAAAAAAATTATGCCCCATACATAGCTGCCCATTTTGCACACATGTCCGCTGGACATGTAAACTGATAATTATAATTGGCAGTACAACATACTTTGTTGTCCTTACCCCTCTCTCAGGGGTGGAATGTTTCAAATTTCACTCCAAATATCTAACATATGCACAGTTGTTACTGGTAAAGAAATGGGCAGCTATGGACCTTCCCTACACCCGTCCTGCACATCCCAAGCTGGTTTCCCTACTGTCTTTCACTCTTTGTGCCCCCTTTTTCACCACTTTCCTATCTCCCCATTTTCTTTTCTTTCAAAGAAATTAGCGCGGGGGTTATCGGGAGTAAGCACTTTTAAGCAGTAGTTAGTGGGTTTGAGCGAGTGTGCGCCATGTGTGCGCTTAGCTAAGCATCGATAAGCATCGCGCAAACTTGCACAAACCCTCTTACAACTGCTTAAAAATGCCTTGGTCACTCTGTATGTCAGGGCCCTTGTTCTGCTCAGCAGCAAAATAAAACACCTCTGCCAGTTTCGAACCCTAGACCTTGGACACACTAGACTGCATGAAGTACCACTAAGCCACAGCAGATATGCAGTAACTTGGTGCTGATATAAATATATCATGCAATACAATGAGTGAATGTAAAGGAAAAATAGAAAGGCCATAACACAAAGCTTGTTCTGTGGATCATTACCAGCAATTTTTGTGGAATTGCATTACATGACTGTGATAAGAGAAGCAGCATTCTTGCAGCAAATAATGTTATAGAGGCACTTTACAATCCCCACACAGTATCATAGCAGGACAAACACTGGCATATCTGATTAGGGCAGAGGCCATACTTCCTAACTGTGACTACTTTTCAGGGATGTCCCTGATTGTGAAACATATTTTAGCTGTGTCCCTCTGAATCCCTCTGAAAAGTACTGATGTTAGTCAGAAAGTTGGGGTATTACACAATGAATAATGACAATAATAACAGTAGACACCGCTTGTACTTCATAAAATGTGTACTAATCCATATGCACTGCTTCACTCAAGTCTACACTTACTGTCTCTATTATTTGGAAGGTACCTCACTTTTAACTACCTATCCCTGACTCCATGCAAATATGTATCTGAGTGTTTCATAGGCCTGGCAGAGGCACAAACACACAGGCATATCAGCTTTTCTGCTGTTACACACTCTGCAACTAGCTTTGGGAGGACTTCCACAAGCATACCCTTATGTAGGGGTACAACACAGAAATACCAAAGGATGTAGCCATGTGCTGGTAGCAACTGACTGTAACAATGCCACTGTACCAGTGCTTAAAACACCTGTGGGTTGCACAGACAAAGAATAACAGGCTAACATCTGGCTACCATCTGGATAGATTCACAGTTGGGAACTATGCAGACAGACCACCTGCCTTGATAAAATAACAGGTACACACCAATCCTTTAAGTCCAGTAAGATAACATTCACACAATAATGCATAATGCTCTCTGTATGTCTGCACCCCCCCCCCCAAATTTTAAATATACGTGTGTGTTTAGGGTCTACCAAGGATGCAGGTAGGCATACTCAGTACTGGAATTGTCCAGTTTTCCTGAGAATTCTGTGCTAATGTCAATAATAAAAAACACAAACCCTGCAGAAGTGAGTACATTAATATGCACAGTATAACAGTTCACAAACAGTTCATGTGCCAAAAGAATACTTCTCAATAACTACTTTTGTATGGCAGTTAATTATATAAGTAGAAAAGAAACTACATACTCACATATATCTTGTGTAAGCATTTGTAGGGGTGAGTTAAACTCTACACTGATAGCTCTGTACTGGAAGTGGCAACAGTCAGGTCTGAGTACAACATGTACATCACTGTCTACACCTCTAGCTTCAGATATAAGAAGTATACCAGCCTTCTGACATAAACAACAGTGTCCACAGCAAACAAGCATGGGCCCCACTCTGGAAATCTGGAAGGGCTACGCCTACATAACGTAGCAATTTATAGCATTGGGTTGCTATGACAGTGAGTACTGCAATTACCACACAGCAGGCTGTATGCATTTACCAAATGCTGGGCACCAATTGGTGCAGAGGGCATCACATGCACATGTGCAGATACTTATAAAAGCAGACTGTACTTGCTATCCCCACATACAATCATTACATTGCACGTGTTATAGCATCTGTAAACCTGGAGAGGAGTAAAATAAAATTATTACTTAATAAAACAAAAATTTAATTAAGTAAAACACATTTACTGAATTACTAACCAAAAATATTAATTAAGTAAAAAAAACTTAATTAATAACAAAAAAAAAATGAAGTAAAAGCAAACTTTACTTAATTAATACCAAAACAAATTGTCAAACCATACGCAGATGGACCTGAAAGTGACAAACAGGTATGTAACAGATATGTGGTTACCGGCAAGTAGTAGATGTTTATGAAGAGTACTGTAAATACTTTGAAACATGCATATGTGGCAGCAGTAAGTATGTATGCACTGATGCCATGCATAACTACTGCCATGGACAAATTAGTGTATAGCTGTGTGCAGTGGGACATAACTGTGACATATGTAGCTCAGCATTAAATGTCAAATATCTTATCTTGTTATCTGTGTTCTGTACAGTACTGTGTATAATGGCTGTTTGGGGGAGTAGTGCAAACAGCTATATAAACCTGGATGTGACAGAGTAACACATGCATGATAGTCATATAATGTGCAGCTTAGCAGTGGCAACTGCTATACCAGGCTAGTATAGTAATGTAGCATTATCAGCTATAAATACTCCCTGTAATATTACTGTTATGCAAACATGTGACAACTGTTCATGTTGTAGCAAGGCCCAGCAGGTCATCCGTGAGGTCTATGGACTTACAACAGTGTGGACCTTGTGTGTGTGTGGCACACACTTATGGAGAGATATTTATGTGTCAGATATATTAGCATCTTAACATGTGCATAGAGCAAGGGACATACTGCAACTGTTTGTGAAGGGTGGACATATATATGTTGGTGAAGGTTGTTATGTGCATATTTTTATGTAGGTTGTAGTCTGTGGCAAACAAGACAGCATACAGTGCTGGTATATGACATGTGGTGTTTAAACACTGTGGGCATGATTTGTTATGTTTTTAGTCTTCCAGACAGGGAGTCCTGCTAAAGATACATGGGCTGAGAATACCTTCAATGCATTCTGCACAAGACTGTGCAATATTATTACATAACTGTATTCCTCTCAACCTTTGCATAATTGATATTCCCACCATGAAAGATGGACTGTATATGTGCCTATATGTAAATCTATATGTACACCAATGGATGTTTATATGCATGTTCAAGCTCAATGTTGTAAATGTATTGCCATCCCTTTTGTTCAAAACCCTGTGCCCATGAACTACCACATAGGTGGTAGTCTACTCAACACCAAAAGTGTGATAAGAGACCATGGGACACAGGTGGACAGTAGTGTCCCTTTTACTAATCACAGTGCCACACTAGTCATGTAAACTGTGTACGGTCCACATGTCATCAGACAAGGTGTGTCATCTATGGAAAAAGAGGTCAGTGTTCCACTCTACTCATCAGTCATAAAACCCATCATAGAGTACAATGGCCCTTTTGATATGTACCTCAGTAGACATCTACAGCAACTGTAGATGCCAGGCACATACCTCACAAAGAGTATTACAGACTCAAACAGATGCCCTATGCAGAATGTCTTACAAAACCACAGCTACACTGTGCCGCATACCGCCTACCCTGAGGCAACCTCTGCCTAACATACAAAGCTATGTCAAACCCACAGGTGTTGGACATGCTCCATGTAAACAGATCAAAATCCCTACAAGCTACACACTGTACTGATCTAAACCTTGTAACGTCAAAAAGAAGAACATGCTAGAGTGGTACATTCTCATCTCAGACACATACCATACTCTGGAACTAACTACCTATCAATAGCAAAGAAAGGTCCTCATTAGCAGTCATCATGAATAATCATGATGAATCGATGTGAGATAGGAAATACAACCTGGGAATCACCCCTGTGGCTCTGCATGACAGGGGCACATGAACTTAAATTACATGGGTTTTGAAAGACAGGGTACCGTATGGCTAGGCTTCTATAGGCCCTACGGCTAATAGCCTATTAACTACCTAGGACCCGATACACACATGCATGTACTTGTTGCATTAATTGCTATGTGAGGTTGACTGAGTATGATGGTGAATGTGTAGGTGAATGTGTCAGCGTTGTGTATATGTGCGATAGCCTAGTGGGAAACTGTTTATATCATGGTATGTAGTGTTCTAGCTCTGATTCCCGCAAAAGAAATGTATGCTATTACTAGGCAGGAAAAGCAGTATGGCATACGGTGTGACATAGTCCCATGGTGTTGACTGGAGTGTGCCATTGTAGGCTAAAGCAGTACATGTATGCTTATTGATTGTTAACACTAGTGAAAACAAATCCCGTATAAACTGTAGTACTACCTGAAGCTGTAGGCCTAAACAGCACAGTATGGTGTATATCCACATTGCTTGGAAACACTGTTTTGTTTGTTACCTGTAGCCCTCACACATTACATACTTCAGGCATAAGGTTTTTTTAAGTGTTGACACACAGTACTGTATGGTACACAGGTAAAGCTCATCTGGGTTGCCATACCTTTGTGTCTTGTAGGTATGTCTGATGTGTGTGTGGGTATGCCTGTAACATGGCCTCGGTCGTATGTGTGTTACAGGATATAAGTGCATATCTAGCAGCAACATGTATAGTGTAGTACAGCAGTATGCCACCTATATTGATGATATGTTACTTAGGGGTTTGCTATCAACAAGTAGTGTGGTGTGCTGGTAGTACTGTAACTGTACTTTACAATCATTTCAATGGATGACATATTTCTGTATGCATTAGCTTCATATATACCTCCTGTGGCTAGGTAGTGCATTGTGTCACATACAGTGTGCCATGTACTGTTGTACAGTCTTACATACTGGTTTCACTTTGTTGCTGTGCAGAACATGGTTTAATATATAGAACGTGCCAGGCACTGTCAGGCAGTTGTGGGCTGAGCACTGATATGTGGTATTAAAAGTGTGTATCTACTGACAGCCAATAGGTTGCTATATATGGCATTTCATTGATATCTGTACTTTAGAATGTTAAGTGTGCCACGTGACTTGCTCACAATTATTGTTTTATTGTCTTCCAGGGACATGTCTCACCATCGCAACCCTGCATATTCCCCTAAAGAGGAGGAAATCATAATATCCTCCCTAGTACAACATCACACCCTGCTGTTCTCCAGAACCAGCCAGGACCAGCATGAGTGCACTGCACTGTGGCAAGATGTCCGTCGGGTTAATGACGTAGGCATGCATAACTGGACTTATGAGCAGGTACGCCATCACTGCAGTGATTTAATTAGACCTGTCCGGCAGCATGCCTCCGATGTCTGCAGACAACAGCTTGCCACAGGTGGTGGTGCAGCATTACATCCGCCAACCACTAAAACAGACATGTGTCATCATGGAGACCGGAGTCGCCCAGCAAGTTGACTCGGAGCGTGCACATAACATGGCATATCTGTAGACTACTGTTAGCTCAATTGTTAGAACATGCATATGTCAGATGTGTACTGTGTATTTAGAAGATGTGGAGCCTGGTGTTGTGCAATACTGATAATTTGCAACATAATCTGTATGCCTATGACTGTCAACCATTGTACTACTGTATAATTGCAAACTCACAGCAGCAATGCCATAGTTGTTGACACTGACAAACTGTGTCATATCCTTGTAGGTCCCTTTGGTGTGACAGCAAGACAGCAGACCCATGCTGGTGAGTGTTCTACATTTAATATAGCAAATAACATGTGCATGTCATAGGTGAGTTGTAGGCCATATATACACATGTAAAACACCTACCCATAATGCATGCTCTGCATGTTTTCTGTGGGACTATGCACATCCCAGTAACATGAGTAGCTGCCTCAAACACATGCAATACACAGAGCATCCCAACCAATTGTGGTACACTGTAGTGGACATTGTATAGGCAGAGTCAATACACATGCACACAACATACACCACTTTGTCATCACGATGCGTGTTAATATGATACACATGGCATATTTAGACACCTGATGTAAGGTCAGACTCCAGTATCCCAAATGTCATCCACACAGCACACATGCTATACCTGAGGTGTAGAGGCCTATCATGGAGTGGTGCAACACTCTTCAACACACAACACATTCATGTTAGGCAATGCTCCCTACTGAACACCTTACATACCCATGTAACAACTGCCTGTGAAACGGTTAATGTAGCCACAGTGCTGCAGTTCAGGTACAGCAAGATAGTTGCCAGTGTGGCACACATTAGTGGCCGTGAGTGACCACATGATGCTGCCTGATGATGGCTCATGGTACTACACTACATCCAGTTACAGTAACTACAGTACTACAAATAGAATTCATTGCTATACACCTGACAGTTGTGTGCATCCAGCCATGGTATGTATACCTGTGAGTGATGGTGCACAGGACATTGAAAATCATGTAATACTTGAACAGCAATGTTGTGTCCATGTACACATTGAGTTCCAGGGTGAGGCCAATCATTGAACAACACACATGCATCGAAGACATGTATACTGTTATTAACAAGGACTCTCTGCACTCACACTGCATGCTGTTGAGCAACACAAATCATGCATGCTGACACGTGTGATAGGACTCTTTGGCTTGTGATACTGTACTCCACCATCAACCACTAATGATTATGTTCTGGATTGTTGTTGGTGTGTGTGTGTGTGTGTGTGTGTGTGTGTGTGTGTGTGTGTGTGTGTGTGTGTGTGTGTGTGTGTGCATGTGTGTGTATGTCTACCTTAGTGAGTAGTGTATTTGTGTTGATGGGTTGATGTGTTGATGTGTGCATGTGTGCATGTGTTCATGTGTTCATGTGCATGTGTTGATGTGTTGATGTGTGCATGTGTGCATGTGTTCATGTGTGCATGTGTGCATGTGTTCATGTGTGCATGTGTGCATGTGTTCATGTGTTTATGTGTGCATGTGTGCATGTATGCATGTGTTCATGTGTACATGTGTTCATGTGTGCATGTGTGCATGTGTGCATGTGTTCATGTGCGCATGTGTGCATGTGTTCATGTGTGCATGTGTGCTAACATCATGCACAGATTGTAAAGTGTGTTTCCTGTCTTCCTCTCACAGGTGCTGAGGTTGTGTTGGTTAAGTGTATATGATGAATCTGTGCCACCTCCTGTCATCTGTAACATTGATGCAGGAGCAGGCTAACATGGTGCTGATGCTCAGGGTGACTTTATAGCAGTGTAGCAATGTTATCATGTTGTCAACGGTAAAGTGTAATGATATCCTTGTAGGTATATCTGAGCAGGCATGATGCATTAATGCTATGATTATCAATGTAGTATTGTTTACACCAGTGTTAATTCCAAAAATGTATTGCCCACCCATGTGCCACTTGGCTGATGTGTGTACTTTTGGCAGCATGTGTTGTTGAGTGGACAGTATGTCTGTGATGTGTGCAGTACAGATTTGCAGGTGTACATTTGTGAACATGGTGGAGGTGCACTGTCTGCATGTACGTGTATAGTGGAAACATGGGAAGGGTGACATGCCCTGTATTACACAGTGTTAACACTTCATAGTTTCTATTGGTGGCCAGTATGCATTTTACTACACATTTATGCATTTAACTTGGGTACACATGTGTGTATGATATGGTTTGACACTATGCTGTGGGTGATACTGTTACTATCTGTCATTGGTTTGCATTCTGGTAGTATACACAACCTCAACAGCCTGACTATAACCAATCGTTAGATGATGTCTTGACAACTGACACACAGATGTAGGAAACTCAGTAGCATTTGGAACCTTCCGGTACTATACTATACCAGTAACCAGTGGTATTGACCACCACCCATTCCTCGGACCACTCGTTTGGCGTATAGCCCTCTTAGGTACAAGCAAACACACTAGGGATATGTCCGTCCACATCTGGAAATGCATACAGTGGCCTACAATGCATTCTCCGGATGAGACACTTATCCTCCACAAGGGTATCATACAGACAGATACCTGTTGTCCAACTCATGCTGTAAAGCTATAAGCCAACTATAGCATAGTCATCCACATTTACTAAACATAGTATCCCGACAGTACCACATAGGTAGTAGCCCGCAACATGTAGAACGGGTACCGATGTGTACATGCAGGCAGGTGTTATGTCATCTGTCCTTTGGTATTCACATTTCCAAAGATATTCTGAAGTCGCTCGGTATATCACATAAGCAATAAGGGGTCTGTATGCATATCCACAAAGTTGTTGTACACCTATAATGAATGTCCATTATTGACAGACTTTGTTGTGTTTGAACATGTCTGAAATATACCCCAGGCATGAACCCTCACTCACACTATTCTATAGAAACTGTCATGGGTGTGTGTGACACAGATGACCTAGGCCACAGATCACTACAGTGGCTGGCCTTTTCACAAACATACATATGTGACCTAAGGTCTGAGAAGCAGCAGCACAATCTGTCAAAGGTAACAGACGTATTCATGTAGAAAGCAGGCTTCACACCTATGAACTAATTGAGGTCACATGTACATATATGTATTTGCCACACAGATACCTGAAGTGTGCAATGCACATACTGTTGTTATACTGATATGTCATACAGTAGTAAAAGCAAAACCCACAACACATTGACCAACAGTGCCACACACACACACACACACACACACACACACACACACACACACTCAGTAATTGCAGGATTCAAACACCTAGCTAACTATGCTATGATACTAGGGAAGTACACATTAACACGACGCACCATATACTTTACTGGGAGCTTGCATTTCCACTGCCATATTTGTAGGATGCTGACATCATCAGACTTACCAAAGAGGATTATACCACTTTTAAGGTGTTTTCCTAGTCTCCAAATAGGGCACTCTTCTCAAAGGAAATCACACAGAAACATACACCCCCCACACACACACACTCAGCAATTGCAAGATTCAAACCCCTACCTAACTATGTTATGATACTAAAGAGATCTGCATTACCACGACACACTACATGCTTTATTGGGAATTTCATTTCCACTGCTATATTTGTGGGATGCTGACATCATCAGACTTACCAAAGAGGAATATACCACTTTTAAGGTGTTTTCCTAGTCTCCAAAAAGGGCACTCCTCTCAAAGGAAATCACACAGAAACATACACCTCCCACACAGACACACACACTCAGCAATTGCAGGATTCAAACCCCTACCTAACTATGTTGTGATACTAGAGAAATATGCATTAACACAACACACTATATGCTTTACTGGGTGCTTTCATTTCTCCTGCTATATTTGTAGGATGCTGACATCATCAGACTAGACATGGTAATGTGTGTGCACTTTGTTTTATGCAATCTCAGGACTGAGCCATGGGGGACAGCAGGTGTAACCAGCTTGAACAGGACTCCACAATTCTTACCTTGTGTGATCTATCTGTGGCTCAGTTGCCAATCCATCAGATGACAATACATATTTATGCACAGGTTGTTGATTTTGTGGATACGACATGTGTCTGGGATGTTGGAAAAGGTCTATTCAAAGTCTCTGTGGGACGTGTGTAGCTCATTTCATTGATGTATATCCCGGGTGGCTGCCTTGCAAACAGTCTAGCAGGTTTGGGAACCATGATCTGCCCATGACCAGACCAAAGTTGGTAGGGTTGTGTGTTTGTAGGCTTCCAATAGCTCTGTTTATGACTTCAATCATGATGGACTCCATGGCCTTGCAGATCAGACTTCATAGGCTTATACTATAGTTCCCATGGTCTGTTATGCATCAACACTTTTGGAGTGTGTCATATGTTGCTGTAACCCATTCAACAGTTTCATATCCTGTAGAGAGGGTGAGGCTCAACAGACTGTTCAGGTACAGGGTCTGTTTGTTCTACAGTTCACTTATGACGCGTATAGGGAAACAATGTAATCCAATTGATGCCATGTTTTCAGCTTTGGAAGGAGCTGTTTACCAATTCTACATGTGATATCTCCTGGTATGATGATAGGGCCTTTTGTCAGTGGGAGGTGGGTATGTATGTATGGGCATGTCTGACAGGATGTTGGCATTGTCAGTCATTTACAGTTGGCCCTGACTCAGGACATATATGAGTGTACATTGCTATTTATGACATAACTGAAGGAAGTGTCATGGTTCTGTATGGACTCCTTTGCAGATAATCTTTCCATAACCTGGATTGGATAATGTTTGGAGTGCACATTGTTTATTGATGATACTGATTGCAGTTTTTTTATCTTCTTTGCTTTTCCACATTCTATGAACAACTTAAGTATCTGTAGTACATATTTGATTATGACAGGGTTCCAATATATTATATATGTGTCTGTTGTCATATAACTGTGTGCACAAGGCAGGATTGGTGAATAGTGAGAGGTTCCTGGGTTAACACATGCAACTGCCAGATATGGGTGGCCCACTGCTGTACTCAGACATGGCCTAAGTGTGTGAGCATGCCCAGTTTGGCCATTCAGTATGTTGTTGCCTGACATTTGCCTTATTTATTCAAGTGTGTGAGCATGCCCAGTGTGACCTTTCAGTATGTTGCTGTCTGAAGTCCACTACATTTGTTGACGTGTGTGAATACGCCCAATATTAACATTTATATTATATGTGTGTTGAAAATCAAGTTGCATTTTTACTGCAGGGCTCACATTTGTGTCATAACTCTACAGGGATTATGCTGTGCCTGCAGGGTTTCCATGAGGCACTTTGCATAGACTTATCAATATTTCTTCATACAGGCTGACCAGTGAAATACTGTCATGGTTTAGTGGTTCAGTACTGTGACTATAGTGCACAGTATCCTGGGTTCGAGGACTGTCACTGCTTTATATTTTCATACTGGGCAGACCAGACTGGTTAAGGACCAGTAAAGCAAATATGAGCATGTTTACCTGCTTTTGCTCAACTATGCCCAACTTTGACCGAACTTGCCCAACATTGCTCAACGTTAACCAGCATTGCTAAACGTTGCTCAATATTGCTCAACATTGCCCAAAGTTGTGCTAGTTAGTGTGTGCAATTTTGTTTACATATACTAAATAGTGGTAAAAACTGTTTAGCACTGCTTTATATTGCTTAAAACATGGCAATCATGCCTCAGGTGGTGCTGCAGGGCTGCCTATGTCGGATGCACATAGTACACTCTTTATACGTGTTTGAAAACAGGTAGTGTCAAGTTAGGCATCCTTTTTACTATATGTACGAGTCAGAGAGAAGTATCATTTCCAGGGTTCCTACTAAGCCAGTGTATGCGCTATGCATTGCCTCTTTGCCAAGGCCAAAGCATACTGGGCAGGCCTCCTTCTGCCTACTGGGGCAGGCTCAGGTTGTTCCTCCTTTGAGTCATGCTCTGCCAGTGATGGCCTTGGCAAAGGTGGTGGTCTGTTTGGCCTGGCCCTATGCTACTCCTGCTGCAGCTGTTTTTGCAGGATCATATTATGTAGCATAGCACATACCATGACAATTTGGGTACATGTAGTTGGTGACTACTGCAAGGCTCCACCAGATGTGTCCAGGCAATGTAAATGTGACTTGAGCAGCCCAAACACACGCTCGATTACATTTCGTGTTTATGTGTGTGCATCATTATGGCGTTCCTGTTCAGGTGTGTGTGCATTTCTGATGGGTGTCATCAGCCACGGCTCCAGTGCATATCCAGCATTCCCGACTACGTGACCATGAGGCAAATGTCTGGTACAGCTGTGTCAGATGCCAGATATGGGAATCATGGTATCTTCCAGGGCAGCCAGCACACACATTCAGTATTATGCCGTGGGCATCACACACGACCTGGCAGTTGATGGAGGGGAAGCCCTTGCGGTTAAAGTAGGCCCTACATCCGCTCACCAGCTGGTGCTTTGATGCATATGTTCATGCAGTTTATTGCACCCACTACCTCAGGGTATTCCGCTATTTGCTGGAAAAGACGCATATTGCTGGCCAATACCTCACGGGAATTGGGGAAATATACATGATCACTGACGTGCTGACATGGCATTCAGGAACTGGTGCAGTACCCTGGATGCTGATGCCTGTGAAATCCCCATCATATCACCAGTTGGTCTCTGGAAGGTACCTGTTGCTAGTATTCTTAGGCCAACACATACCTTGGTTTCCACTGGGATGAGTTCCCCTCTGTTGGTTCTGTGTGTGAGGCGTGGCCTGCACAGCTCAACAATTTGCTGTATGAGGTCTCTGTCCACTCTATAGCGCTCCACTATCTCCAGCTCATGTAGCCCCTGGTAGGTTACCCTGGGACTGTACACTCTTCTCTGTCTCCTCACTGTGGGTTGCTCAGCAGCATTCGCATTGTCACCACCCTCACCATGTTGCATATGTCACCTTATAACAGCAATGGCAGCCCCTAACATTTCTTTGTCTCAGTAAAGCTTTTTAAGTTTTCACTTCTCTTAGTTTACTGCAGTGTTGCAGTGCCTCTGAGGAAAACATGGTGGAAAGTTGTTTGCAGAGTTTTAAGTGCTGGGCTGGGCTAGTGTACTGCCTGTGTAATTGCCTGATTCTGATTGTTTTCACCTGCTAGCTCTGCTAGTTCTCCTTGGTTAACTTCCTTCTATTTGTTGTGCTTCCTTTTCCCTTTCTGTTACCACAGGGGGCAGCACCATGCAAACAAGTGTAAACATGCACACACCAGCTCACACATGCGCATACATGCTTACTTGGCCTAACACTTGCTGACTCCTGCTTGACCACATGCACACAGGTGCAAATGCGCTTACACAGATTTCAACAACGTTACACATGCTTAAACCGGCTTAAATGTGCGCACACAGGTGCACACGCCCGTGCGCACAGTCTTACTCGGATTTACAGGCACGCACCCGCATGCAAACATATTGCAGGCACTTCTACAAGAAACTTTAGTGTTATCCATGGCATACACCTTCAATTTCTTGGCTTTAGCTAGGATACCTGTTGACACGCCTCTTCCAGTGATGAGTAACTGACAGCAAACACACGCCACTCTGCTCCAATGAGCTTACATTCTTTTATACATACCCCCCTCATGATGTCACCTATCTTCTACTCTGATACTCCCCTTATCCTACTCTAACACTCCACAAACTTTGCTCATATGTCCATGTAAAATTGGGATTCACTATCCTTACCCTCATTTGCATAGGATTGCCTACTAATGCTTGGTTACATCTCTTAGACTGAGCTTCCCCCATTAGCAACCTCTACTCAGTAGCCATGTTGTCTTCAGCCTGCCATTCACTTGCATGGCAGTTGAATATTTTGAATAAAATCCCTATTTGTGGCTTTTATTTTTTTTTCATGGTTTTTAGAGTGCAGCATTTTTGTGCAGTGCTGTGCTACGCTTAAACTTCGGAGATCGAGGTAAAAAAAATATATTTTTTTTATTTTGCAAAGGGAAAAATTGCCAATGGCCGTATATTTGGCCATTGGCATGCTTTCTCAACTGGATGCATCCTTTATTTGGAGCTGTCACGGCTCCGTTTTGCTATTTGCAGAATGGTACTCAGTTGACAATGGAGTACATTTCTGCAAATAACACTACTCTTACTCGGACAGGTTAGGGTTTCCTGGATCACAAATTTACCTCGTTTGCATAGCTTTCGGCAGCAAATGAGGTAATTTGCATAAGCTAACCCTGTCTGTGTAAGAGTCATTTTAGGAGCTCTCTTGCATGCCCCTGCTGGCTGTTCTTGGATCGCTCGGAAGACATGTTGGCTGCATGGAGTCTTACTCTACTCTTAGACTCCATGCAAGCCTTCGTGAGTCCAGCCCTGTGTCAATAACAAACTCCATAGGAAAATTATGATTACACCAATAACATAGTATACTTTTCTAAGCATAATCTTATCATTGTATTGAAAAAGGTTGATGGGCGACTCCTGTCGCAGTATGATATGTCTCTTAAGTAGAAGTGTATTCTATGGATTGAGATAGTTCTACATAACACTACCAACATTCACACAGCCATACAATTTAAGCAATACTCAATTTGAACTCCCTACCTATCAAGTTCAACAATATAAGGTATTAAATATCAACTACAAATACCATGAGAGAAGTCTTATAATGTAAGTGTGAGATACAGCATACTTAAAAGTATGACCTCATCAGTGTGTAACAGAACAAATGATAGTGTTAGAAGTGTAAATGATGTGGGAGAATTCTCCCAATGTAAATATTTCTCCTGAGTGGAATTATACACCTCAGATCTGTTGTTATTCCATACTATCCCAACACCAGTGCTACATACAACACGTGTCTGACACTGTTGGATTTGAACATCCTATAACTAGTTATACAATCTAGAGAACACAGTTTCAACAGCAAGCACCACATTACAAGTGTGATTACAATACTGACATTGTGTACATTGGAAAGGATGACATCAATGTGTTGCATAGAATGTGTTTTGGATAAAAATGCAACAGATTGATGACCAGCCCTCTTACAGTGTAAATATGTCTTGTAAGTGAAAGCCTACACAATGGATTTTTTGATGAATTCAGTACAACCTGACATTACAGATGCATATACACAATCATAATATTTCAGCAATGCTGAATTCAAACAACCTAGATATCTAGTTACACAACCTAGAGAATGCAGTATCAACAACAAGAACTATAAGAGAATTCTGAGAACAGAGAGAGAGAGAGAGAGGGAGAGAGAGTACACTTTTGAAAGTATCACCTCATCGGTGTGTTACAGAGAAGATGTTTGTGATAAAAATGGAAGAAAATGATGAGGAAGCCCTCTCCTGATTTAAATGTCTCTGATGATTCAATCAGTACACACTGCATCTGTTGTTGACATTAGAGCAACACACAGAGACACACGTTGAACACTGCTGGATTCAGACCACCTACCTGTCGAGTTATGCAATCTAGAGAATGCATATCAGATGCAAGGACCACAAGAGAAGTCTGAATTGAGCACTTAGAAAGTCAACTTTTGGAAAGACGACACCATCAGTGAGTTAAGAGAAGACGCTTATGATAAAAGTGGGAGAAAGTAAGGCGGCAGCCTTCTCCCAGTTTAAATATTTCTCCTGAGTAGGAGACTACACATCAGATGCATGGGTAAATCTAATCCTACCTTGTATTATAGATGTGCGCACACACATACTCATGATAGCCCCTGCTGTTTTCAAAAACCTCCCTATTTAATTATACAATTTAGAGTACATTTTATCAACTGCAAGTGCCACTGTATAAGTTTGACTTTACATGTGTGATAATGTACATTTGTAAGGATTACCACATCAGTGTGCTGCAGAGAAGCTAGAGTGCAGCACAGATTTGGCCGAAAAGGCATTTGTATGAAGAAGCAGAAGTAACAGTAATGTGTTGAACACAAGTAATTACATAATGCTCAGATAACTTAGCAATCCTGTCATTCATGTGCATTTCAGAGATGTGAGGGATATGTAGTTGTTTCACAGAATGGTACATTGGTGATAATCACAGTTCTGAAACAGAGGACTGACAATCAAGCATTCGTGAATGACACATAATGACTATATGTAAATAGCACTGATTTGTTGTGTAATTTTCCATATTTCTTCTTACTTGGACAATATGCAGTGTAAAAACAAACACAGGTCAAAATATGGTAGAGAACTGCTTACTTCCACTGAGGAAGTATGTGCAAAAGATCCCACTGCATTGTACATTATTTGCAAGAATAAGTCTGTTAGTGGGCAAACATGACTTTACATAATGAGGTGTCAGTCAATACATGATAACTGACATGTATGTGTCAGAATTAATGAGTCAGAACATGCATGGGAATACAACACAGTTTATCCTACACCTTATGAGTGTATAGCAGTGATGTTTTCCACATGTGCTTAGTGTACTATTATGCTTTTTAAAACATAAAGCCATGACTGTACCTAAAATCTTGCACTTCTTTCTGGGAAGGTATGAACATTTTTTGAAAGATTATGACACACATAAAGGACCAATGCTGCTATCGCTGGTGGAATCCTTGACTATGGAAACAGTATGAAGCAAGATGTTTGTGAGCAGCATGATTCATAACTCTAGTTACAATTGCAACATCCCACATGATGTAAATTTAACTCTGCAGCCTGTTCAAAATATGAAATTAACTATCGCTTCTCTTTGCTATCAGCTATGTTTCCATAGTGAAGTGAGGCTAAGCAGACTAATGCAAAGGCAAACACTCACAACTTTTTGCCATAAGCAGTGAAGTTACTCAGTGCCACACATATAGCAAATGCTAAAGACTAAGAGTGACAACACAGAAGGGAGCTAGAGAGATAGACAGGGGAAAGGGAGACAGACATAAGATTTTTTTGTACATGAGTCCCTTCTTGCCATCTTCAAATTGTGTTAGTCTTAGATTTGACATTGCAATTATTCTGTTATTCTCTGTATAATAAAGTGTTCCCAATAGGGAGCAAACAGATTAAGTCAGAACCAGGATAATGGTGGGTTAATAAAACATGAGGCCTACAGTTTCACAAGAAATAGTCATATAAAACAGTAAAGATATATATAGTCTGATATAGTTCTGGATTACAATCCTTGATACTATGCATAAAGCAATCTATAGACATGAGCTTTATCCCAGCACATCACATAGGAACTTCTGCTTCTTAAAGTTAAAACCAATTATCTGAAGGCAGAGTGACAACAGATTAAAGCAAGGGAGAATGTAGGGATGAAACCATCACAGTAATGACACTTGTGTTATCCCATAAGGTTTACATTATATGCAGCGACCTAATAAATGTTAAAGTGAATGTCTCACAACAGTGCCTTCAACCTCTGTTTCTATAGTTTAGTTGACCTAAGCACATTTGTATGAGCATGACCAGACTAGTGTGGGTGATGGAAAAAAAACTCACCAATTTTTGACATTGGACATGAAACACCATTTACCATCACTCAGCACTGTTGCATAATGTCAAGCACTGTGGAAATGCTTAGTACAAAAACTATTTTGTTATGGGTCATTTCTTTGTATTGTGTGTGATTCTATTTTTAACCAGATTAAATGTGTGGGAAAAAATGTTGACAGGGCAGTGGTGAAAATGAGGAGCAAGCAGAGGGGAGGACAAGGCATTGGTGAAAATGGGAAGCAAGCAGAGGAGAGGACATAGGAGAAAGAAAAGAGACATGGATGATGAATGCCACAAAAGATTAGGACACCATAATTGGGGATAGGTAGGGGACATCAGAGGTCCATCCACATCCAGCCTGAACACAGTGAGAATCTAGTTCTCTCTCTCAGAACTGTTATTACCGTCTCCTGTCTGTGTTTAGTGGGTTATTGCTGGACATGGCATTGGCTTTGTATTTCAATGCAGGACCTTTTCTACTCTGCTGATAGGGGCATTGAGGCCCCTCTCCATAATGTCCTCCACCAGCCCTGTCAGCTCCTGAAGAATGACAAAATTGCTACCTCCAGTACTACTCCTGGTGGGTACCACTGCACCAGCAGTATGGACAGAGCTACCTGATCAACATTCGAAGATGATAATGCAGGAGTTGTGGAGGCAATGCTGACAAGTTGAGACCCAGCTGTGTGTCTATGTTGCCAGTGGTGGTGCAGCAGCAGCCACATGTGGAGGTAATATGGGCCAAATACAAGTAGATGTTCTAGTTCTCAGTGGTGATGGTCATTTGTGTTGCAGCAACAATATTTACACACAGAAAAAAAATAATAAAAAAGAGAGAGAGAGATGGGAGTAGGGAGAAAAAAAACATAGATAATAACATCAATGCATTGTCAGAGTAATATTTCAGTATATTACAAATATAACAAATAACCAAGTTAACCTTTGCCACACCCAGGTAAAAAGTGAAGGCATTAATGTGTCATAAAATAAATCAGTCTCAGTGCTATTATAAATTACATGGAAAGAGTTAGTTGACTATCCTGACCTCATAGTTGGCCTTGCTGGACTTAATTAGACCTTATAGTTTTTTGTTTAATTGTATAAGAGAGCATTTATCTTTAAGGGAATTTATTTTCCTGATTTTGCCCATGAGTTTTTTTTCTTTTATTGTACACCGTATTTAGATAAGGATTCCACTAGTAGAGTTTAGTGTTTTCTTTTGTTTTTTGTTTTTTTTTTTACTGGTAAGTATGACAATCTCTGTACAGTCATCAACATGTTTGTATAGCGACTCTGTGAAAAATTCTGTATAGGTAACTGTGGTCTCAGGGTTGGGGGAGCCTTGAATTTTGACAAAGTGTCACTTAATAGGATGCAGATTGCCTTTGAATAGTTCCTATGTTTTACTGATTTAGATGAATTTTATGGGTTGATTTTTCCCTTAAATGAGACAACATTGTGATCCTACCTCACTAGTGAGGATGTGCCACAGTGGTGGGGAGGTCAACACTCTCCTATGTTGGCGAATACCAGATCCAGTATGTTTGATCCTCTTGTTGGTGCATATTCCTCAGTGTTTGAATTAATAAAGTCCAGGCAGCATTGTGCCTGCGAGTTTGACACAGTGTATATCTCCCAGTTTAAAGAAGGGTAGATAAAGTCACCCATGAATAGAATGCTCAATAAGATGGTGAGCACCTATAGCAGGTTTAGGTAAGAGTTGTGAGACCCTAGAGGTATCGATAATGGTCTGTAGCTAACCACAATATGGTGAGAGACCTTACCTATAGTGACTTGCACAGAGAATGAGCTCCATGGTATCATCCTGTTTAACCAAGCAGAAGGTATATTTGTTGCTAACATAGATCAAAACACCTCCTTCTTTGGCTCCAGTGTGTGCTGCTGTTAGTCTTAATGTGTGGACGGAACTTTAGCCTTGCACTTCTGGAATACTGTCCAAGTTTTAAACTAAGTCTCTGTCATAGCACAAATGTCTACATTCTCCAGTGTGAGGAGAACTTGAATGGTATGGAGTTTTTTGTTTAGTTTCTGAGCACTGAGCAATAACACCTTAAGGTTTCGGATGTACTTTTTTCACTATGTTGGTAGTCCTCTTTTTTTGGCATAGTCTAAGAAAGGCTGTAAGGGGGTGGATAACATTTTAGCCAAGATCCAAACGTCTAGGAGGACAGGTGCAAACCATCTTTGGTAAAGCAACATGGTCTTTTGACTGTATTCTTCCATGATGATAGATACTGGATCCCTCTGAAGTGATACCAAAAACTAAGCCAATTATTATAATCAATCATTTTAAAATAATAGCCTGGCATCATCCTTGGTGAATACAGAATGCTGATCAATGCAATTCTCATACCTATCTGTGATACATATTCTGAGAGATCAATTATGTGTCTTTTCATATAGTTCAGTAAGATACTGTATGTCTGGGGTAATTTCACTCAAATGGACTATGATAGAAACATTGAGTACAGTAACTTGAGTGTGTGCATGATATTGCTGATCCTGGCTTCAAATAAGCAACATACTGTTATTAACGCCTTGTCTAACCTGGTGAGTGGGGCATCTGTGTGCCAGACAATGAAGTCCCCAATGACAAGAGTATTATATAAAGTGCGTGCTTATCTTATAGGCTTTGTATACAGTGGACCATTGGGTGTAGGCATATGTGTGTTGTTGTAGTCTCCAATGACAAGAGTGTTATGCAAAGTGGATGCTTGTTGAGCTTTGCACATGGCGGACCATTGTTTGTAGGCTTATATGTGCTATTCGGTGTTGCTTTTGGTGTTTACTTTTGTTAATTCTGAAGAACAGTATTGCCATTGGGTGACTTTAGATGGCGTTGAAATTTGGGAAAGTTTATTTTAAGTGCATCAGCATTAAACAATCTGTGTGTGTCATAACTGGTATGTGTGAGGGATGTAGTGTGGGTATTCCTGACAAACTCTTTTGTATGAAATATTTTTTGTCCCCAAGAAAGTTGTGCATTTATATTTCTTGCATACCATGCTATTTTTCTTTAATGAATAACTGGTTGTCTGATATCATGAGGAAATTGCTACATTGTCTTTGGATGCCCAAATCCACTAAGCTTGCCACAGAGATATGTGGAAATTACATATCCATGTTGTCATGTTGTGTAATATGGTTGGCTGTTTAGGATTAAGAGCATAATGATATATAATGTTAGAATATGGTAGTTCTATTCAATGAACAAGCTAGCAGTTCTAAGCTTATTTCTGACAATGCACTCTGTTTCATAGGTGTCAGATCTAATCCTAACTTTATAGGTAAATTTCACTGTGTAGGCCCTTGCTGCTTTACAGGACACTGCTAACTACCACAGCCCAATGGAAAGCTCTGCACAGAGAAAGTAAAATGCTTGAAAACTGACTCCTATACCCTCTAGCTAATAAATAACCACATTTTGCACTGCTTCCCAATGTACAGTGACCAAGTAAACACTTTCTGTCACAAGATGTCTGATCCTGGGCTTTCTTTTTTAAAAGCACAGCAAACACAGCTCTTAAATGTAGATTAAGCAAGAAACAAATATCAAATAATGAAATCCCTGGCTAATTTGCCCTTCTGCAAAGAGATTTCGAGGCACACAGACTAAAATAGTCAACAGAGAAATTACTATCTTTGCCACAAAATTAAATAAATGCTTTAAAAATGCTCAGACGCAGTAGTGATCACCATGTAAAGCAAGAACAAGTACAGTTAATCAAGAAAATATTCTTAGCTTTGGTGGCTCTAGATACAGTTGTAACACTGGAAAAACATTGTAGAGTTGTTTGTAAGTGAACAAAGCACCTTGCAACTTGTCTGATTTATAGTACAGAAAAAAATTGTGAGGTGACTCCTATGCCTCCTAGCCAATTAACAAGCAGACGTTGAGCTTCCCCCATTGCTTGCTAACTATGAAAACCCAGATAAATGCCTTCTGCCACAAGATATCTCATAGTTATGTCTGTGGCTAACTTGCCCTTCTGAAAAGAGATTTGGAAGCATATAGAGTAGAAAAGCCAACAGAGAAATGATTATTTTTGTTGCACAAAATTAAATAACTCCTTTAAAAAATGCTCAAAAGCAGAAGTGATCACTGTATAAAGCAAGTACAAGTGCAGTTAATCAAGAAAATATTCTTGATTGTATTGCTCTGGATGCTGTTGCAACACTAGAAAAGCAAGGTAGAGTTCTCTGTAAGTAATGATTCCTTTAAAATGCAATAGTGATATGAAATATGGTAGTGAGACATGGCCATGTGTGATGCTCACTCATATTTACGTGTTTCACTGTAAAATCATCAAATGCTTTATGATGGTTATAATTGTTGTTGTTTAGCGGTAAAATGTTTTAACTCTGTATATAATAGGCTGATGGGACATACAAAATACACATTTTAACTAATACCATCTGGGAATAGAACTCGCAACTAAAAAGACGGCTTGTTTTTTTTTTCTTCTAAGTTAAAGTAATCTTATATTTCTTTTGTAAGTTTGCTTTGACACACCCTCTGTAAGTGTACATCAAAGTGGAAGGAGAGTTGAACACTTAATTACTTTTGCAAAAATAGTAATGAGTCACACTGGCAAGCCCTTAGTAAGCATCACTTCTCAATACTCATTCTTGTACTGCTAGGGTGTGTGCACAGCATCATATAGGTCATCACACCATGTTTACCTGACCGTCAGTTCATACAGATTGCATGATTCATGAATGATAATCAATTGACACCTGATTTACTTATTCACAGCATACAAAGAGGTTAATTTGCACTGTATATGCATAATCTTATACTAAGGCACTTGTATAATAGAAGTAGAGACTGTCTGAATTCACCAACTTAAGATATTGCTGTTTGACTGCTGAAATTGCATTAATTTTTTGGGGACTATCATACAAATCATGTTAAGGTATCTGCTGTTTCTTTATCAGTAAATTATTTAAATATTTGTGATGGCTTCTATTTCAGATAGCATTGCATGATGTCTGAAGTTTATCCATTTGTGCTGGTGTAGAATGTTTAGCAGCTTTTATGTGAAGTATCCTCAGCTAATGTTATATGTCTTTATAACAACATTTCTCTGAGGATGTGAACATATGTGACAATATTTTATATAACTAGTAGCAATGTGCAGGTTACATTTTTCGACCAACTGTGTTAAGCCTGTTGTATATGCTTGACCTCAGCAAAGCTTATCCCAAATGTTAACATATTCATTTCCTACACTTGATTCATTGTTAATGTTGCTTTTTTCAGCATTACCAGGTTTGACATTGCATTTATTTATTTATTTAATTAATTATTTTGGGGGGAGGGATTATACTTATGCATCCCATGTATGTATTCACATAGATCAGACATTTGCAGTGCAACTTCTGCTAGAAAGCAACTTTAATGCATAGTGCACAGTTTTGAGCAGATTAATATTTGTTGCATGCATCACTCAAGAGTTATTGTTGACATTCCTGTGCAGTTGAGCCATGTTTTATCCTACTGACATACAATACCTGCATATAAGGGCAATCATTTATATTTCTTCTTTACAGGATCATCACTTTCCTTGGTTAATGCTGATGCCACAAGTTGTGTCTTCCTGGGGTGCCTCTGTCTGATGCTCCCAAAACACAACCTTTATACTGGTAAGAAAAAGTTGTTAATTTTGTAAACATCAAAGTTACTGTTTGTATTTGCTTAACTTCTTAGGTTTTCACTTATATACTAAGTGTCTGTGATATCCTCTGCAACTTAACCAGGGCCATAGCATATTATTCATGAACATATCTGCCAGGATCACCCACAGCTGCTTGTTCTTCCTCAAACTACTTATCTTTGTCTGCTGGTCTTGCTGGCCCTGCCAGTGGTGCTGGAAACCATTGTCTTTGGCCTTGTTGTCCTTGTTGCAGCTGTTTCCTAGAAGTTATATTGTGCAACACAGCAAAGGCTATGAGTACTTTGGCAGAGATGGCTGGATCGTACAGCAGGGGACCAACAAAAGTATCTAGACATTGAAACCTTTATTTGAGCAAGCCAAATACATGCATTGTAGATGATCCCTTATGCACCACACACTACCTGACAGTTGACAAGTGGTATATTTTCATGCTGCTGTATCTCCTTCCCTGTTCTCCAGGTGGGGCTTTTATTACAATCTGTACATGCAGCTTATGATTTACAAAATTTCAGGGAAGTGTGTTATGGCACAGAAACTTTGCATGGTTATACTTCTCTTTTTTGTGTTACATTGAAACCAGATTTAATCCCTTTCATGTTGTAACATTGAATTTAGAAATCAATGTAATATTCTGGAGGCTGAAGACTGTCACACCCCTATGATATCCCCTGTGGATCTCTAAAAAGTGTCTGTAGTTGTTATAAAGCTATGCATACCTTTGTTTTCACAGGGAAGGGGTCTCTAGTATTTCTCTGGGGCCTCAAGTGGGAATGGCAAAGGTTGCATATTTCCTCTAAGGTACCCTGTCTACCCTGAAGAACTCTACAATTTCTGTATCATGAGGTCCGGAAGAAGTCAGAAAGGGTCTAAAGTCCCTTCTCCTTTTCAGACAAAGTCTGGCAGCAGCAGCAGCACCTTGTATTAATGCTTGTTGCACATGCAGGATAATAATAGCAAAAGCAACTCCTAAAATTTGCTTCTAAGTATGTCTTCATGGCTGTATTCCAGAGTACTGGATTTAAGTCCAAGAGGGAGCATGGCATGTACAGCTGTGTTTTCTATGTTGCTGAATCACTCAGTTATGTTATATTGCTCCATTAGGATGTGTTTCACTTTCTTATGCCTTCATTAGCATATTCTGCCACAAACCCTGGATTTGAGGGATGGTCTTCAAAGCACAGCTGTTTAATGAATACCAATTTGCACACTCACTGTTGGGTGATGTGCTCACATGCTTAGCAAGAAGTGCAACCATTCATGACTCAGGGTCAATGTTTTTGTGGGGGGGGGGTTGTATGCCTCTTGCACCCTCCATATCCCCTGCTAATTATATATATATATATATATATATATATATATATATATATATATATATATACATATACACTAAGTCCAAGATCTCACAGTCCTTGCAGAAAGGGCATATTCCCCTTCCCTGGGGATTTTATATTATGGAACAACTGTTGACTACATTTGGTTGACAATATGCTAGTTGATCTTAGCCACAATCAACAAATCTAATGGAAAGCATATATACATAGTTCAACAGATAGGTAGATACGTGTACCACACTGGGTCCCCTTTGAAACATCTAAAACCCATAACATCTAAAACCCATAACATCAAATTTCATAACATCTAACAGTACAAATCACAAGAAAATAATATCCTCTCCACATATAATGACATATAATGACACCAAACTACCAAACACAATTTTTACTAAATTTCTGCAGGGGGGGGCTTGATACAGTGGGGTTAGGAAATTAACTTTTTCCCACTGTAGTGTAATCTTGGAGTTGGCATATTTAGTTTATGGGGGGGTGCAGGGGGGCTTGCCCCCCTGCAGAAACATAGTAAAAAGTGTGTTTGGTAGTTTGGTGTCATTATATTTGGAGGGGATTTTATTTTCTTGCGATTTGTAGTGTTAGATGTTATGAAATTCGATGTTATGGGCTTTAGATGTTTTGGGTTTTAGATGTTCTGGTCTCAGTGTTATGAAATTAGATGTTATGGGTTTTAGATGTTTCAAAGCAGACCCACCATATCACGTTTGCAAGTAGAGAGTGGTCCTAAATACCTGAGATAAATGTCTGGAAAATACACAGCAAGTTCCTAGCTTAGACAGGGTTTTTTACCACCATCTGCTAATCAGAGACTAAATCTTTGGCAACACTCTCTTTCTTGCATGTTCAGGTTCTTCTTCCATTATGCTGTGAACTCCTGCTAATGGCCCTTGCACATTTAATATTATTATTATTACTTCCCAGAGAATTTGGGGGTTCCCACTGTTTTTCTGTCAAGACCTTCTATACATTTTCTTTAGTGGTACTCTGAGACACCCTCCACTGTGATTTTTTTGCCTCGTATTTTTGCCTTCTGCATATCTAAAGTTGCATTTCCCAGCTTAGTTATTAGTTGTCAAACTCCTAGTTAAAATCTCAAAACTCCTAGCTATAGTTTGTGCAAGGCCAGGCCTGGACCTTCTCTTCTGTATGTTGTCAACCCAAGCTCATGTCTCCTGTATATCTAGTGTGGGATTATAGCTTTCTCTGCCTACAATCGAAAATATTATACTCTTTTGTTTTCTTCTTCTCTTTCTTTTATTTTGAAACTCCTTTCTCATATTACACACCATTCTTGGTGCTCCTCATTTTCACAAATTTCCCAGCATACTCCATAGTGATGACATCTATCTGTTTTCCTTTACCATGCTCTACCCTCACTTCCGTTTCATAATTTAAATAATTTCCTCGTTTCTAGTCTACTATCCATCTCTGTTGCATCTGTATTAGTGAATGAGAGTCTGCTATTTCCCATTACTACCTTGCATGCCTGTTGATTTAAATGTTACTAGGCCTTTCCTTCACTATGTGTTCAACTTAGTATGAGGTTATATATAGCTTTCTGTACTGGTATGCTGTTATCTGATTCTCTGGATCTGACACTTGACTGACTTGCTGAAAATAAATTTAAGGACATTTGAATGCCCTTCCTACCCTTCCTGCAATCAACCTAGACAATGGCACAAAAAGCACATGAAATGCATCAGTACGTTTACTATGTTTTCCAGCTTGCATCATCTACAGTTACAATCATATATATAGTTTTCTTGAAATCTGCATAGTGAATCTCCTGAATAGTAGACTGGTAAGATACTTTAATGAATGTATTTTCTAGGAAACTCATAGGAATCTCAAATAATGCGTGTATCTTTTATATCTAAATTGTTTCTTATATGTCAATTTCATGACTGTTTGGGAAGATTGTCTAAGTAATGTATTTTGCATGAGAATTGCAATAATTACATATGTATGCTGGCAGACTATCAAAGTGTTTTATTTTTAAAGCTCCTTAAGTCAAATGTATTATAATGTCTCAGAAATTCTTCCCCAGAGACATATAGTAATGTACCCTTTCAAATGTCAATGAGATGCCATTTACAGTTAAAAATTATCTCTATTTCTGGATCTAAAATTTGCAGTTCTCAGGAAAAAAATACACTAGAGAGATACCTGTTTTGTGGGTGTTACTGCAACATTTCTCAAAAATATATATTTAAAGTAATAGCTAGGATTCAGAAAAATTTTGTTGCCAGTGCTATATGTGCAATATCCATATGCCCAGCATTGCAACAGTGCTACTTTGTGATTCATAGACATAATAAAGCTGCGCTGAATAGCATTTCTTTAGCACTCATTATGTCTCTGAATTAAAAGTTAGTGCTGTTAGACCCAACCACACTATTATTCTTCATATTACCATTTGCAGGGATAGCAATCCTGCTCCTAATAAGAAGTAAATGAGTATATGCTACAGTAGTGCAGTATAATTAGTCTTTGAATCACTGTACCATGCTATTCTGGCACTGGCAAAATTTCTGGGGAAGAACACAAGGTTAATATTAATTCAAGTAAGTATACATGTGCTTCTGGCACCATGTAACATTTTGAATTAAAAAATACAATAAGGAGGTATCACATTTGATTTGTTGCTATGAACATCTTTGTCATTTTCTTTCAGCCTAAACACCACATACCCACATGTTACACATTCAGGAATGCTGACAGAGAGTAATGGCATTGATCTTTTAAATATAAACACTTGTGTACTGTAGCAGTAATAATAATTCAGGAACAGTGTATATACTGGAGATCAATATCTACACACAATGGACAGCAACAAATACCTAAGGGTTCTGGTCATGGTCAGAAGTAATAATTAAGAGAACAGAAAAAAGTAGAAAAATAAAGCAAAACACAGTGCTACATCACTGGATGCATAGACTTAATGAATAAAGTACCAATTATGTCAGTCTGCTGACTTCATGCAGTGAAACAAATGGAAATCTGTGCCTAGTTCTGCAGGCCAGTGAGGAAGAAGGAAATAAACTGTTTGGAAAATATACATGGATAGCCAGAAAACTGTATAAAGAATAAAGGAACTGAGACAGCAGAAATCATGAGAATGGCTGGATTTTCTGGAAGTACATCAATCTATGCATGGAATATTTGAAGGAATTAAACTGAAGGGGAAAAATAAATGTCAGGATAACGGGCATAACCAAACACAGAGCAACCAGATGTATATACATTTTTGTATTTGAAAATCATACTTCTTGCAATAGATCTACGATATATGTTACAAGCTACATACAATATTGAATTGTGAAGCCTAACGCTGCAGTCACATCATGGAAAGCAGCTATATTGATGTTTCATTCATTATAAACAAGCTGTGCTTCACAGATAAGGTATCTGATAAACAGAACAAGCTGCAAGAATGCATGGCAAAGGTCAAAACTACAGACACCTTAAACAAGAAATCTGGGAAGAAAAGGAAGAAGTCTGAGGGTTAAATGCAAGGAGCTAACTGTAACATGATTAAGTAGCTCTTATGCACAGAGAGTGAGTGAGACACTCCTTGAGCTGCATATGGTATTTACTGTCTCAGTGTCTGTACATTGTCAGCTTCTGCATGCTAGAATGACTCAATGTACCTGTCTTACCAAGGGTATACTATTAGCTTCATGTTCTGGTTATGGTGTGAAGTTTTCATATCTTCTATCATTTTTCACATAAGACTTATCTTGATGGACCCCATAAAGATTAAGCACTCACCTTCTATTCTCTGCCTGCAGTTATATCTTTGTATGCTGTTTTCCACATGCTACATGAATGTGGTCCTGAAATTTGAAAACAGTGTGCACCATTGTCAATATATCAGTTCCTTACATGCATAGAATCCCTGCATGCCATGATAGACATGTATCCTTTTTTACATCTCCTATAAAGCATATCTATGGTACTGGAAGCATTTGAGAGCCCATAATAAAGTAAGCCCATCCCATTTCTTCTTGCGGTTGCTGTCTTACTGATACTGGCTTTGTTTATTTGACTGTCTTACTCTGAAATAAAGGGCTCTGTGAGGTCATTGCAATCTACACTACTCAG
Source organism: Protopterus annectens (assembly GCF_019279795.1). NCBI lineage: Eukaryota > Metazoa > Chordata > Ceratodontiformes > Protopteridae > Protopterus > Protopterus annectens. Next base: position 1,546,279,059 of record NC_056735.1, read on the forward strand.
AGCTTATAAAGAATGTGGTTTCAGACAAGAAGCATGCTGTTTAGGCCCTTGTATGACCCTACTCTACACCCTCTGACAGTTATACAGTCCAGGATCTCCTTGAAAATTGCAACTATTAATTCCAAGAACTTGCCAGACTACAAAGATTAAACAGTACATTAAGCAAACTGAAATTTCTTGGAGTTTTCTGAGGTTTAGTTTGCAAAGTTATTCTCCAAATATGATATCTGCAGTAATTTAAATAAATGAGGCATTATTTATCTTGCAGTTTTGCTATCTAAAATTTATAAGCAGCATTTAAAATGTTGCTGATGCAGTGCTATAACATTTGCCAGTATGCACTTTATTATAGTTTATATAGTTTTGATTCAAATAGCTTATCTTTAAAACAACAAAAAATATACAAAGAGATCCTATCCTACCATTAAAAAAAGGAAAGTGTGCATATGTTGAATGAGTTCCATAGCCTGGCTATAGTTACGGTAATAAAAATCATGTCTGGGTTTCATTTTTTTTAAATATTGCAATTAATCTATTACCTACCCATAAAATTGTCAGCTACAATTTGTATGCATCATTCCTCAATCTACAGACCAACTAATTACCCAGATTTCTCTAGTATGTATACCCGTACACTTGTTTTCTTTTTGTCTCCTTTTTATTAGTTATTTATATTGACCTTTTTTATGATTTGTTTCCTTACTGATTTTTTAACAAGACCTTTACATTTATTTCTGAAATGTTCTACATAAGAAAGTATTTCCTGTTCATCTGTTGCTGCTTTGCAAAGAGCCTTGACTCTGAACTTGAATCATTCTCAATAAATGCCTGTGGCTTTGTTTCTTAAGGGTAGATAAGTATAGGCCACTTGGTATTCTGCTAGATAAATGCAATATATTTTCTTTTTTAAATATCACAGGGTCTCTAAACCAGATGTCTGAACAGAGTTGAAAATCATTGATTACTGGGCCTGTTTTTCTCCTGCTCTATATAAGAAGTACAGATAGATAAACAGATGGATAGATGAATGAATAGATAGATAGATAGATAGATATAGATAGATAGATAGATAGATAGATAGATAGATAGATAGATAGATAGATAGATAAACATAGATAGATAGATAGATAGATAGATAGATAGATAGATAGATAGATAGATAGATAATTTATTTATTTTACATTTGTTAACCAGGTTAGTCCAGCTGATCATTTGACTCGTTTTCAGTGGAGACCCGGGGAGAAAAGCTTCACAGTGAGTTTTGAATTTTACATACAAACAGTTAAGAAATTATCATTAGCAACTAAACAAACAATTAACAGGATAACATTTACAATAAATCATACAGAAAACACTCGGGTACAATGTCATTAAAGGAATAATGCATTCATAATTCCTGTTTGATTATATACAGTATAAGTACAAAAGGAAAAGCATGGGGATGAAGTGGTTAAACAGTGAGACAGAGGGGTAGAAGTTTATTATGATAGACAGGGGAGGAGAGGAAAATGAGGGAGAATGAATAGGAGGGAAGGATATAATGGGAGAACAAGGAAATAAGAATGGGAGGGCCTGATGGAGGGGGAGGTATTAGAAGTTGGGGTAGGGTAGTTTCAGGGAGGATGACTATAGTGGCAGGACCACTTGTTTGTTAGGTATCTCTGAGTGGCTAGCTTGAAATGCTTGATATGGTCAATGGACCTAACTTCCAGGGATAGTTGGTTCCACGTTGCACCAAGGTTATAGTTATAGAGTAAACATACTGTTTTGGTTTTAGGTTTATAAATCTGTAGGAAGTCTTGGTCTGAGCTACGTAGTGTCCTGGTTGGGGAATATTTAGATATAATAGATAGGATAGGAAAATGGTAGATAGAGGATGGAGTGGATCATTTGTAGTTGATGTAGTAGGAGCAAATGAGGGAATTCGAGCCAGTCCAATTGTTTAAAGGATAAGCAATGGTGTGATTTGTAGGTTTGGTTTGCAGCGAATCTGGTCACCTTATTATAAGTAGTTTCAAGTTTTGTAATGAGTATGGTGTTAAGGTTTGTGAATGATTGACAGCTATAAAGAAGGGTGGTTTTACACTGGGTGTCTGGATATCAAAATCAATTTTTTTATGAACTTCTCCTTAACTGTGGTCAGATGTGTTGTAGGTTCAAAGTTAAACCCCCAGATTCACAAAGCTCCATGCAAGAATAAGACTAATCTTGCATGGAGTGGTTTGTGTCCATTTTATTTATTTATTTTATTTACGTTTACTGGGAAAGTCCGACTGGGCCAGAAGCCCATTTTCAGGGGAGGTCCAGGGAGAAAAGCTCCACAGAAATACAAGCAATATACAATAATTAGACAATAATTAGACAGTACAATAGTATACATACAGTAAGATGCAACCAGATAGCTTCTCTTGTATATTACCCAGCCTCTCTGAGTCACATATCCTACTATGTACTAAATAAAAAAAAATCAACAACCATTTCTTAAACCTAAACTACTTTTCCTCTCAAAGTTAAAGTATATAATAAAACCAACTTACCTCAACCACTATTTTAGCCACTACTCTGACTTACCCCAGTGTGGGGACATCCAGCCCAACCCAGGACCCATTTCTACTTCCATGTCTTTTCAAACTTCTTCCCCTAAAAATGTATTTCTAGTTACTCTAAATCTATGCGGTATTTGTAACAAAATAACAATGCCCCATGCATATAAGCAAAAGACCAATTGAACCAGCAGAAGACCAAGTCGTTTAGCATAAAAAACACTTTTAATCACTATTCAACAGAACAACTTCATCTGATGAAGTCGTTCTGACGAATAGTGACTAAAAGGGTTTTTACGCTAAAAGACTTGGTCTTCTGCTGGTTCCATTGGTGTTTTGCTTATTTGTTTGCTTTGGATAACACCTTTTGTCATTTTGCTGTTGCTGTTCTTGTTAAAAGTTCCACTCATGTTTACCACAACACTCCCCACACATACCTGCAGTCACAGAAACATAGCTAAAGCCACAGATCCATGATACTGAACTGCTCCCACCAGCATTTAACATAAGATCAGAGAGAACTCAAAAAAAATGGTGGAGGGGTAGCTTTAATCTATCCTAACTCATTCACAATACCTTACACTAAGTCCATTCCCACATTCTCATAACCTTTTTAAAAATTACTAAAACTAAGCAACTTTGTATCACAATCTTTGCATTCCTCCTGTCCAGAATATTCCACTTCTAGAAGACATCCTATCCTGGATGTCACAAAATATATCTAACGAAGCAATCAATATGGGTGACATTAATGTTAATCGAAAAGCTTATTCTCAGACTTCCCCGCTAATAGTTTAAAACTTTATGGACACACACAACTCATCACAACACCACATAGAATTCAGAAAAACAACCCTGGATCTATTCTGGACTGGATCTTGGTCTCAGATCCCTATAAATATTTCAACTCAGGTACTCTCCCAGATATTTTAAGTGACCAGCTTCTCATTTATACTCACAGTACTGCCACCCACTCATCCAAAAACAACAATGATAAAATCTCCTGCAATTTACCTAACTTTAACTATCAATTTTTATTAGCATACCTAGTTCAATAAATTGGTCCACACTAAAAACTTTACCCTTAGATGATGCTGTCAGCCACTTTAATAATTTATTTCTTGATACCCTCAATAGTTTGGCCCCACTTCATACTAAAAGAACAAAAAACAACCATGCGCCCTGGCTAACTAAGTCCACAAAAAAAAACTTTCTAGTAATCAGGGATAAAGCTTGGAGAGAATGGCAAAAGAACAAAAATGATATACACCTACAAACAACAGACAATTATGCAACCAAGCAAAAAAAAAATGATAAATAGTGATAAGAAGCAATACTTCTCACAACATTTAACCTTCCACAAAAATAACCCCAAAATTTTTTGGCATGTGATCTCATCATGCCTCACCCCAGGGTACAAGCAAAACCTATCACCAGCCACAGATGAATTTCCACCCCAAGCAGCAGATGCATTTAACATCCATTTTATAGAAAGTATACTTAAATTTGTCAGTGATCCTACTAAGCCCATAAAACCTAACTCCACAAATAATCTCAGCCCATCTCCTTCTCAAATATCTTCCAAACACTCTACATTTTCTTTCCTTTCCCAAGACATTTCTACAATAGACCTTCATCTTCCTTTCCTCTCTCTACAGCCTGTACCCACACACTATATACATAAACTAGTACTCAAATTAAAACCTTGTTCTCCTTCTGCTGACAACCTCCTTTCCGAATACTTAAAACTTGCTGTAGATGCCATTGCATACCCAGTTAGTATTCTCATGAATAGATCCATAATAGAATCCCATGTCCACTTCCTATCATAACCCCTTTACACAAAGTAGGGAAATATAATGAATTAACTTATTACTGACCCATATCACCACTATCCAAATTGTTAGAAAAATGTGTACGTAGACAACTCCTTCACCACCTTACCCAGAGCAAATTACTTACACCCACCCAACATGGCTTCAGTACATCACACAGTACAACTGCACTAATCTCCTTTATGGATAGAGGTAACAAAGCAAAAGACTCTGGCCAAATAACCTCAGTAATACTTTGATCTTTCTAAGGCCTTTGATACAGTATCTCACCCCAAACTCTTACAGAAACTTCTTCTCTAGGTCTTTCTTGACCAACTCAACAGTTGTTTACCAACTATTTGTCTGATAGACAACTATGTGTAAAATGGCAAGACTGTCTTTCCCGATATCAAACTAACACAGGAGTGCCACAATGTCAATTTTCAGATCTTTCTTCTCAATACCTTTATAAATAGCCTTCACTCTGCCTCCAAGCAAAGCTCCTTAATCCAATACGCTGATGATTCTACTATTATCTCCTCATCTAATAATATAACACACCTTAAGCAAATAACCCAACGTGCCTTTTTCTCAACAGAATCTTTTGACTCAGCAGCACACAACTTCTGCTCAACCCCAATGAAACAAAACTCCTCCTTTTCACACCTTAGACACTCTCATCTGACTTTAAGATATATTCGCTAAATAATACAGAAACTGAAGTGGCTTCACATGCCAAATTATTAGGAGTGACATTAGACAATAAACATACACAATGCAATCAACTACAAACTAGGGATGCTCTACTTGCACAAAAACTATATGGATACAGCCACCAAAACAACACTGGTCACAGCTTACCTACTCTCCTCTCTACTATATCTGTCCTGTATTCTGACCAGCCTTCAGATTACACTAAAAAATAAGCTCATATCCTGTTGCAATAAAATCACTAAATCTCCTATAGGTGCATCTTACTACAAACACCACCACATTGCTCTAAGTGCACTTAACTGTCTTGAATTCCCACATCACTTAAACTATCTACAACTAACATTCACCCACAAAATTAAATTATTTATCAACCTTATAATTGTCCTGCCTTAAATGCAATTCTGCAAACTCATGTACCTACCAGAGCTCTCCGTTCAGAAAGTAAGCATCTACTAACTCTATATAGACAAACAAAAAGGCTGGACAATGTCTTCATTCCTCTGCTGTTGCTAAACTTTGGAATGACTTACCTGTGGATATCACAGCAACATCAAACCTCAAGAGTTTTAAATTTGCACTAAAACATTTCCTTTTCATGTCATGAATATGCCCCTGTTCCAAAACTAGGTAGTTCCGACCTCCACTTCCCTCTTGCTTCCCCTTTCCACCTCTTTCTCTGTGAACCCCATCCCAACTCTACATCTTTGCTACTTTAACTACTCTTCTCCCACTCTCTCCCCTCTAACCTCTTTGCTTGCACCTTTAACTCAACTATAACTCTCCCTAACATTTGCCTTTCCTCTTTCTACTATCCTTCACCCACTCTCTTCCCTCAGTCCTCTATTCACACATTTTACCTGACTATTACACCTTTCTCTACCAATACCACTCTTCTTCCCCATCTTATATCATCCCTCTACGCTCCCCCTGTCCTCCTTCCCTAACCCCTCCCCTTCCATTTTTTCAGTCCTCATCTAAACTAACTCCAACCCTTTCCCTTCACCTATGTCGCTACAGATAGCCTCTCCTACTTCATCTACTTTATGTCTTCTCCCTCTATCACTACACTTACCACAGTTATCTATTTTGCAACTTCATCTTGGTGAACCATGCCTATCAAGAAAATATACACTATTTGTTGTACCCATTTTATCTTTCACCATAAAATGTGTCTTAAATCATAATTGTCAATGCTTTCATATATACTAACCATAATGTTGTCTATATACTTCCCACATGTTAATTTTAATTTTAAACTCTCTATTGTATAAGGCACAATTTTCCTACACCAATATACCTGCTTTGGTTAACTTAGTGTGTGTGCTGTCACTACAGCCTGTTTTCCTTTGTCTGGGTTTGGTATGTTCCTGTTCCCCTGCTGTTCTTAGATAGTTAGTACTGTCCACCAACCTTTCTCTGTCTGAATTTCATTTCTCTTCCTGTGTTATACTGTCTTCAGCCTAGGCTAGCTGGGGCTGCAGAAATTATCAGTTTTTACCTCCTGAATCTGTTGTTTCCTGTGACTTTCTAAACTGGATTAAAAAGAAGCACTGGAATGATCAAGCAACATTTTGGTGAGTAAGCTATCTGTCGTCTCTGTCAATCAGCAAGGAGATACTCCATCTGCACAGACTGGGTCTCAGGACGAGTAGTTTTTTCATAATTCAACACTGCTGCCAGGATAGTAAAAACTGGTTTGCAATGCAAGCTCTTCTACAATCTTCACTGAAGTTAAGAACTGGAAAGCACCTGCAGCATCTCCTACACTGAAGTCAATCTAGATTGCCTTGCAGGCTCCTCTGTCTTCTGCTGGATACTGTGAGTATAAAAATATTCTCTGCTGTGAAAGTTTCATCAGGTAGAGAAACATTAACCCAAGTGTATCCACATGTTGTATGTGACTGCTATCAAGCTATATTCCTTTCTAAAGTATCAGATTATACTGTGAAATTAGGGCTCTGTCTACAACCAATAATATTCCCTGATATTGCAAGATTCTGATCTCTTGTGCCTTTCTATTTGCAAGTTATAAAAGTTCACTTTGAAATAGGGACTTGCCTGCATGCAAGTATTATACAGCAGGACCATTGCCTGTGTTAATTCTGGAAGCTTCCGGGACATCCCCTTGCAGTTTCAGAACATGTTTACAAATAAGTGACTGTGAGGATTCTACAAGCCATTTTTGTTAACTCTTTAGCTGTCAATACTCTCATAGCCTGAATAACACTGCTGCATATTATATTTCACCAAAACCCCTGTGAATTTGCCAGAAATGGACTCACCACAGAAAAGTGATGAATCACTAATTATTGCTGCTCAAGTCACTGATATGCAGGGAGCAGAGCAAATCTCCAGATGTAAGGCCAAGCCATCTGTGAAACACATCGAAGCTTATGATGCTCAAAGGAAAGAAATGACTGATGGTTTGTTAGAGCTATGGAATAAAACTGATCACTGCATATCCATCACTGATGAGGCCAACAACAATGCACTGCAACTCAGTGATGCTCTCACCAGACTCAAAATGGCTTATGGGAATTACAAAAGACTTGCTGAAAAACATTCTTCCTTCTTGTCAAGTACCCACATGGAAGAACCATTGCAGGAACTGACAAACTTTACCATTATTGATCAAGAGAGACAGCTCATATTCTTACAAGCAGCATCTAGACTAGATATCAAAATTTCACAACTGCAGGAAACTGCATCTCCCTTCTACTTCTTCTAGAAGATCCAAGGGATTATCCAAATCAGTGAGATCCCTTTCCCAGAGACCATCATTAAGCCCTTAAGCAGTCAACTGATTAGGGCCCAAGCTTAGGCAGAGGCAGCTAAGACCTAGACTTGTTGTATTAAGAAGGAAGCAGCTATTAAAGCTCAAACTGCACAGGCACATGCAGAAATAGATGCCCAGTTAGAAGTCCTCCAGAAGGAAAGACAGGAAGCATCAGCTATAGGAAAATTAAATATCCTGGAGCAAGTCACAGAGGAAGAAGAGCAAGAAGTGTCTTTTCATGTTTTTACAGATTCAGAACATCCTGCAAAGCAGACTTTAAAGTTTGTCCTAGATCACAGCACTAGAAATGCAAATGTGTCTTAAGATATAGATAATGCATACAGTTCTCTAGTGCAACAGACAAAAGATATCATACCTTCCAACAGTAAAGTTCAGACAAGTAAATTATTTGGCCAATGCATTTCTCAGCTTCCTGAAAGTCATAAAGGCACAGTAAAACTTCCTTGCTTGACTACTGCACTTCCCTCACAGCAGCCTTTTATGCCAATACATCTTGCAAGAACTCCAGATTCAAAGCTCTTGTTATTTAGACTGAATCCATCAACTATGCCATTTGCTTCCTCCATCCACATACTATCAAAAGATCATAGGAGGTTACTAGGCTATTGGCCCTGAGGTACTTATAAGTCGAGCCAAGAGTTTAACCAATATTTAGACAAATCGGAACCTGATGCCCCTGTCCAGCATGGACACGGGTGGAATCCCTGGGGTATATTTTTTGTTTTCCATCCAATTATCCAGGTTGCACTTAAAAAGGGGTAAAGAGGTACTCTGCTTGATGTAGAGAGGGAGTCTATTTCATAGATGGGGAAGTCTCTGGGACAAAAATCTGTCAGGCCAACAATTCTTGTTGATGTCACAGACCAAGTTGAGGCCAAGTGTGTGGGTTACTTGAGTGAAGCTTGACTTGCAGATATGGAGTAGTCCCACCAAGGTGGAGTCCATGATCATCCTGTATGCTAGACAGAGGTCATCTCTGAGGAGTCTGTATGAAATTGAGTAGATTGATAGGACTTTTAGCCTATCTGTGTATGGTAGATGTTTGAGCCCCTGGATTCTCCTGATGAGGGAGCTCTGTGCTCTGTCCAGCTGCTGCATGTGCTTTGCAAGGTACATTCCAAAAGGGGCATTGTACTCAACAATGGGCCTTATAAGGGAAGAATACAGGGATGTTATGACCTCCTTGTCCCTGAATGCGATACCCTTACTTATGAAGTGAGTCATGCAGAAGGCTTTCCGTACAATGGAAGCAACATGGTGGTCAAAAGTCAGGTTGCTATCAACCTGGGTGCCCAAATCTAGTTAAATATTTCCAAAAGTGAAGTACCAGGACAACCTGCTGACATAAAAGATGAAAAGGCTGGAAAAGCTCACCCAGATTCTGCCACAGCTTGATGTGAGGGAAAGGTTAGTTTAGATTTTAATTTATTGTACTTTGTATTACTTATTGCCTTTTTCTGTTTTGTCTACTTTTCTTTGTTTTCTTTACATTGTCTTTTTCTTCTGTTCTGTTTTTAACTGCATACTAAAACTTGGAAAGAGACCACAGCTATGCCTCTTGTGATTCAGACAGAATTTTTCCAACCCTCCCATACTGTTAGAGCGCCTTACATATCCATGAAGGTGTGCTGCTGTTTAATCTACACTGACACAAACCATGAACGAGTGCAGGGGTAATGTCCGAGTAGTGCATGGACACTAAACACACTCCCTGCACTCAGAAAGTGCTGTACAGCACTTTCTAAGTTGAACTGGCATAATATTAGAGCTTTGCTCTAATATTATGCCAGTATTTCAGTGTCTGCGGACACTGAAATGAAAAAAATGATAATTTCAGTGTTTGCGGACACTGAAATAAAAACAGCAACAAGAAAGCAATGCAGAGGGTGTGTGGCAGAGTCTGTGACACACCCCTGCATTGTTAAAGTGCCGTAAAACACTTTTGCAATCTGCTAAAGCAGGAAATGTGTGCAAATGCACACATAATGGGATAAATCCCCCAAAAGTGAAAAAGCACAAGCATAGCCCCACAGACATAGAAATCTGATAGAGAACAGGTCATGCATTACCATGAATTATGTAAAGGTAGAAGTCTGAAAGCAAATGTATACCAATATCCCCTTACAGCAGTGCATGTTAACAAAGACACAAATGATGGGGGGAATAAATACTACATTAGGGACAAGCCTGAAAAATTGTCCTCGCACACATAGAAAATTGATAGATAACAGAATATGTATTAGCAGTAGTCCCTGAAGGATAGAAACCTGAAAGCCAAATGAATGCTGGTATTTCATGTTTGCAGTCCCAAGTAGTTGTCAGAACACCACAATATACACCCATATAACCTAATGTTGTTGTTGTTGTTTGTCTTTTGTCTTTTCCTGGTTAGGGGTTGCCACAGCGGAACTCCGGTCCGCTGATGATTGGCAGTTGGTTTTTATGGTGTCAAGTTGCCAGCCCGATGCGCGACCTTCAACGAAGGCATGCCCATTCAACGCATGTCTTTCGAATGCCCACTTGACCACGGGGAGGACATGCAGACTCCACACAGAAGGCACTCCCAAGCCGAAAATCGAATGGGAGAGCCTCTTGCTGTGAGGCAACAACGCTACCGCTGCACCACCGCGGTATTAATATAATAATAATATTTATATTTTTTTCACTAGCTTAAGGAATGTTTAGCTGTAGCTAAGTGGCCGTGCATGTTATGGCCGTCTGCATAGCATAGCTTAAACATCCCATAGGAGCTAAATGCAAATAGGTTAAATTTCCAAGTTGAGGTAATGTAGTGGTTCGAGTCATGGCTTTATATGCAGGCATTCATGGTTCAAGTCCCCTAAACAAGCAGCTTGATTTCCTATGTGAAAGTAGCGTTAAAATTATTTTAGAAACTTAAATTATATAGCAACATTTTTTTGTCAGCCAGTATAGTGTAGCAGTTCCAAAAGTGAGATGTTAGTGTAAAAAAGATGTGAAACCCCAATAAAAACACAAGTACCCCATACAGTGTAGTCACACAAGAATATAATTTTATCAAAACACATTGGGGGATGTCATGGAAGGTAAATGTAAAATTATGATGTGTATATAAATATTATGTTATAATATAAAATTACAATTATAATATGCTTAAAAATGTCTTAATCACCCTATATCCATCAGACCTTGTTCTGCCCAGTAATAAAATAGTCAGTGCTGTCAAGTCTCAAGTGCTGGATGCTGTCCTCTACAATCACAGCCAAATACCACTTCACCATCTGAGCTGTGAAAATCTATGATGCTTTAACAAACATATCATGCATTCTTTTCACAGGCATTCATTTCACAGGCTAGTGAAAGTGGATAACATATACATACTAAATCTAGAGTACTTGATAATAGTTTTCAATCTTACTCACAAACACTGGCTAATCTACAGTGTATGTACTGTACCTGTGTACTATGTATGTATTCTACCTATGTTCCAAATTTCAGCTGTACACCACAAATTTTTATTTTTAAATTAATATTTTTTTGTTTGAGCTCTCCACTGTAACTGTTGATGTGCCGCATACCACTGTAAAAACATGTCTCTTGTAATTTGTGTGTATACTGATCATGTCTAAATAACTAAATGTGTCTGTAATTTTTCTTTGTGGAGCTTTTCTCCCCGGGCCACTGCTGAAAAAGGGCCTTTTCAGCTCAGTCAGACACCCCTGGTTAACAAATGTAAAATAAATAAATAAATACAAATTCTGGTAATTTAACATTAATGAAAAGAAAAACAGCAGTCCCAAGTATCAAACCCATGACCCTGAACTCTACACTCAGAGGAGTATACAGCTACACCCTCTGAGCTGCAGGAATTAATGCTACTTTTTCAAACAAATCACGCAATAGAGGCATACAACATTAGGTAAAATGCTTTGTGGAACCATTCATGTGTTTTATATAGACACACACACACACACACACACACACACACACACACACACACACACACACACACACACACACACACACACACACACCTGGAGATGTACAAGTCAGTGCATTTCTTAGTGCCGCTCCCAAGCCCTGACAAATGGGGAGGATTGCGTCAGGAAGGGCATCCTGTGTAAAACATTTGCCAAATGAGATATGCAGAAAACAATACAGATTTACATACCAGATCAGTCAAGGCCCAGGTTAGCAATGACCACCACCAGTACTGTTAGCCAACATGGTGCTGGCAGAATTTGGGCTACTGTTGGCTGGAGAAGGAGAAGAAGAGGGAGAAGGCATGCCCAAAGGCAGGAAGAGAGGAGAAAGGTTAGGAGTGTGGTAGTGAGGGTAGGAACTTTGAATGTTGGCAGTATGACTGCTATAGGGAAAAAGCTAGCTGATATGATGGACAGAAGGAAGGTTGATATATTGTGTGTGCAAGAGGCCAGGTGTATTGGAGGCGGGTTCAAATTGTTCTATCATGGTGTGGATAGGAGGAGAAATGGGGTAGGGGTTATTCTGAAGGAACAGTATGCCAAGAGTGTTTTGGAGGTGAAAAGAGCGTCAGATAGAGTGATGTTTATGAAGCTGGAAATTGATGGTGTAATGATGAATGTTGTTAGTTCATATGCTTTGCAAGTTGGGTGTGCGATGGATGAGAAAGAAAAATTTTGGTGTGAGTTGGATGAAGTGGTGATGACTGTACCCAAGGGTGAGAGAGTGGTGATTGTAGCAGATTTCAATGGGCATGATGGTGAAGGGAACAGAGGGGATGAGGAAGTGATGGGTAGGTATGGTGTTAAGGAAAGGAATGCAGAAGATCAGATGGTAGTGGATTTTGCAAAAAGGATGAACATGGCTGTAGTGAATACGTATTTTAACAAGAGGGAGGAGCATAGGGTGACATACAAGAGTGGAGGGAGATGCACACAGGTGGATTATATCCTATAAAGGAGGACCAGTTTGAAGGAGAATGGAGACTGTAAAATGGTGACGGGGGAAATTGTAGTTAGGCAGCATAGAATGGTGGTCTGTACAATGATGTTGATGATCAAGAAGAGGAAGAGGAGTGTGAGGGCAGCACCAAGGACCAAATGGTGGAAAATGAAAAAGGATGATTGTGAGGTGGAGTTCAGGGAATAGTTAAGACAGGCACTGAGTGGCAGTAAAGAGTTACCGAACAGCTGGGTAACTACAGCAGAGCAAGTAAGGGAGACTGCTAGAAAGGTGCTTGGTGTGACATCTAGACAGAGGAAGGAGGACAAGGAGACCTGGTGGTGGAATGAGGAAGTGCAGGAGAGTATACAGAGAAAGAAGCTGGTGAAGAAGAAGTGGGATTGTCAGAGAGATGAAGAACGTAGACATAAGTATAAGGAGATGAGGTGCATGGCAAACAGAAAGGTGGCAAAGGCTAAGAATAAGGTGTATGGAGTTGTATAAAAGGATGGACACTAAGGAGGGAGTAAAGGGCCTGTACCAATTGACTAGACAGAGGGACCAAGTTAGTAAAGATGTGCAGCAGGTAAGAGTGATAAAGGCTAATGAGGAAAACGTACTCACAAGTGAGGAGAGTGTGTTGAACAGATGGAAAGAGTACTTTGAGGGGTTGATGAATGAAGAGAATGAGAGGAAGAGAAGGTTGGATGATGTGGGGATAGTGAATCAGGAAGTGCAGCAGATTAGCAAGGAGGAAGTAAGGATAGCTATGAAGAGGATGAAGAATTGAAAGACTGTTGGTCCAGATGACATACCTGTGGAAGCTTGGAGGTGATTAGGAGAAATCACAGTGGAATTTTTAAGCAGATTGTGTAATGAAATCTTGGAAAGTGAGAGTATGCCTGAGGAGTGGAGAAAAAGTGTTTTGGTACTGATTTTTAAGAATAAGGGTGATGTGCAGAGCTGTAGTATATACACATTGATAAAATTGATCAGTTACAGCATGAAATTATGGGAAAGAACAGTAGAAGCTAGGTTAAGAAGGGAGGTGATGATTAGTGATCAGCAGTATGGTTTCATGCCAGGAAAGAGCACTACAGATGTGATGTTTGCTTTAAGAGTGTTGGAGAAGTACAGAGAAGGTCAAAAGAAGTTGCATTGCCTCTTTGTGGACTTAGAGAAAGCATATTACAGGGTGCCTAGAGAGGAGATGTGGTATTGTATGAGGAAGTCGGGAGTGGCATAGAAGTATGTATGAGTAGTACAGGATATGCACAAGGGTAGTGTGACAGTGGTGAGATCTGCAGTGAGAGTGACAGATGCATTTAAGGTGGAGGTGGGATTACATCAAGGATCAGCTCTGAGCCCTTTCTTATTTGCAGTGGTGATGGATAGGTTGACAGACGAGATCAGAGAGGAGCCCCAGTGGACTATGATGTTTGCAGATGACATTGTGATATGTAGTGAGAGTAGGGAACAGGTTGAGGAGACCCTGGAGAGGTGGAGATATGCTCTAGAGAGGAGAGGAATGAAGGTCAGCATGACTAAGACAGAATATATGTGTCTGAATGAAAGGGAGGATAGAGAAATGGTGAGGATTCCGGGAGTAGATTTGATGAAGGTGGATGAGTTTAAATACTTGGGATCAACAGTTCAGAGTAATGGCAAGTGTGGAAGAGAGGTGAAGAAGAAAGTACAGGCAGGGTCAAGTGGGTGGAGAAGAGTGTCTGGAGTTATTTGTGACAGATGAATACCACTAAGCGTGAAAGGGACAGTCTACAAGAGGCTAGTGAGACCAGCTATGTTATATGGGTTGGAGGCATTGACAAAGAGGCAGGAGTCAGAGCTGGATGTGGCAGAGTTAAAGAAGTTAAGATTTGCACTGGATGTGGCAAGGGTAGACAGGATTAGGAATCAGTATATTAGAGGGTCAGCCCAGGTTGGTCGGTTTGGAGACAAAGCCATAAAGCAGGATTGCGTTGGTTTGGACATGTGCTGAGGAGGGATGCTGGGTATATTGGGAAAAGGATGCTAAGGATGAAGCTGCCAGGTAAGAGAAAAAGAGGAAGGCCTAAGATAAGGTTTATGGATGTGGTGAGGGAGGACATGAGGTGGTTGGTGTGACAGAGCAAGATGCAGAAGACAGGAAGAAATTTAATTTGAGCAAAAAACATTATTCAAGGCATAAAACTGGGATTTGTCCCCCTCCCCAATGTCGTGCAACCCTGGAGTTTGTATATATAGTTGGGGGGGTTTCGGGGCAAAGCCCCCACCTAGTTTCCTTTAAAAGAAGAAAATACAAAAAATACAGATTTTAAATGCCCCCAACCCCCCCCCAAATGTGGGGGACTGTGCCCCTCACCCCCCTAACTATATATACCAACTCCAGGGTCGCACAACATTGGGGAGGAGGAAAAATCCCAGTTTTATGCCTTGAATACTGGTTTTCCATCAAACAAAATTTTGATCAAATGGGTTTAGGTCAAATGGTCTTTCGATCAAACGAAGAAGACCCATATATATATATATATATATATATATATATATATATATATATATATATATATATATATATATATATATATATATATATACATATACACATATATGTATATATATGTATATATATATATATATATATGTGTGTGTGTGTGTGTGTGTGTATATATATATATATATATATATATATTATATATATATATTATATATATATATATGTGGGTGTGTGTGTGTGTGTGTGTGTGTGTGTGTGTGTGTGTGTGTGTGTGTGTGTGTGTGTGTGTGTGTGTGTGTGTGTGATGAAACATATATATGAAAAAATAGAGCCATAATATAGATATACATATAAATATAAAGGAAGTAAATAAAAAAAAAATAATATATATATATATATATATATATATATATATATATATATATATATATATATATATATATATATATACATACACATAAAACATGCAGTGCAGTTATATCTCAGAACAATCCCTCTCAACCTGTTGGTGCTAGAAACCTGTACAAAGGCTGTAAAAGAGAGTGGGGGTGAATTGGCCACATATAGGGACATGTTTCAAATATTCTTAAAATGAAGACATTTGCTACAGCAACAGGGTGCATTTCAGCAGACAATTACTGAAGGATATGAGGATGGAAACAAATGTTATGTCATCATTTACTGACATAAACTCTTGGATCATCACTGTGATTTACTAGACAAATACAAATTAATTGTGGAACTGAACAAAAGTTTGGGCCAAACATCTGGACATAGAAAATCCTGGCAGTGGAGAGGTATGCTCAGAACCCCACAGTGCAATGAATGTGGACCAAGCCTGACGAAGTGGAAGGATAAAGGCCTGAAAATAGGGACATATCCAAAATACATCAGTAGATAAGCTGAGAAATTTGATATAGTAACACTGTATTTCTTAACATATATTGACTAAAATATCACAATTCCAGGTCTCAATTGCTTCTCATTAGTTAGTGACCTCAATCCCCACATTATCCCACTGATGTGTCAGGAATATACAACAGTTATGGGGACCAGAGCAAAGATATCATCCAGACAACTGGACATCCTCTGAATATGTGGACATAGCACATTAGGGAAACTGCACCGAGCTACCGACCAATATCCAAACTACAATCAGACTGACATAACACTACCCAAGTCCAGCTCTGGGGCTGTACACATGCATTAGCAAATATAACAGGTACTACAGGAATGTTACACAAGTGGAAAACAGACACTGGTGTGAAAGTGCATACCCCCAAGCAATTGCATCACAGTCACAACGACATACCAGTAAGCAAACTGAACATGACTGTATAATGACTGTGTGAGCAATGAAATCCTGTTTGCCACTCATACATTACCCCTACATATACTGCCTAAAGTCACAGTGTAGTGGGAATCTTGAGGTGTTATGGGACATGTCATGGTCTGCATGTACAAGCATATACAGGTGATAGGGAACCGGAAACCAGAGCTACATGAACAGTCATATGGAAAGGGTCCATGACACTCACATGTACTCCCTCCCTACACAGCCCAAATAGCATGTACACACTACACTGCTACATAATCCTGACAGTCTTTTAAAATAGGCAGACATACACAGACCTCTCAAATGTACAGTTTCCCACAGAATGTATAGGCACAGGACTCATATCTATGGCTGCTTCCTTCTTACATGTCTGGGGGTCTATGACATCATTGGGATGGTAGCAGGAATGAATGCAATAAATAATGATACTACATACCTCTGAACCTCTTAGTGCATGACATCTGGACAAAGCCTGACATAACTGGGGGACAGAGGCACAAACATAGGGGTATATTGGACATATTGCTGTTATAAATATAGATTGCTGGTGTTACCAGCTTTATTGTAGCATTTTTTTTTCTGAGAGATATGAAGTCAGTAAAACAATTGGATTGGATGTTAGCATTTACTGACTGCATTCACTACAGTATCCCACAGATTAGCCAAGGACAACAACTGTCTGGGAAACAGACCAAACATATGAGCCACACATCTGGATGGTGTCTAGGCCTCTGGACAGTGTAGATGTATGAAAGCAGTATTGTAACAGAATGGAAATCCCCTGACAGCTGCAAAACATGTCACCCAGCACCTTTAGATTTACAGTAAGACCAACATGACACTCCCCAACATCACCTCTGGGCAATTACCCATGTATATTCAAATATAGCATGCACTACAGGAATGGAGCTGTAGTGAAAAGCAGAAAGTGGTGCAAAAATGTCCAACCAAAAACATTTGCACCACAGTCACAGCAACATGCCAGTACCCAAAATGAACTCTAGAGTAGAACAATTGTCTGAACAAACATATCCTGATTGCCAGTCACACACCACACCAACATATACTGGCCCAATTCAGAGTATACTGGGAATCCTGAGGTGCTACAGGACATTTTACAATCAGCCCCTACAAGCATATAGATATGATGGACAGCGAGCAGCTGTAGCAGCATGCAGAG
This sequence comes from Protopterus annectens, assembly GCF_019279795.1. NCBI lineage: Eukaryota > Metazoa > Chordata > Ceratodontiformes > Protopteridae > Protopterus > Protopterus annectens. Next base: position 1,546,296,839 of record NC_056735.1, read on the forward strand.
TCAAATAGTTAAAGGATGTATGGCATTCACATCTGCACCTCTCCCTACCCATCCCAACCAACATCTACACACAACACTGCTATACAATCTTGGCAGTCTGTTCACAATGGCCAGACAGACATAACTGTCATATGTACAGATTTCCTCAGAATTACCAGGGTGTGGAACCATAATCCTGGCCACCACTGCATACCATGACCAGGAGTCTGCCAGGTCATAGGCATGATAACTGTAGTGCACTTGGTAATTAATGATATACCATACTTCTGCACCTCGTAGTGCAGGACATCTGGACAATGCATGATGTACTTGTGGGACAGGGGACTGGAAAGAGGGACATATCACACACAATGTTGTTATAAACTGAAGCAGTAGCTGGTGTTACATGTGTCGTTGTAACATAACATCCCTGAAGGATATGATGTCTGGACCACCAATGGATGTCAACTCTTACTTATTGCAGTCCTCACATTATCCTACCAATCCCACAAAAACAGATGTTGTTCGAGGAACAGACCAAGCATAACAGGCAAACATCTGGCCAGTCTGCGGACAACATGCCAGTTGAGAGGTAAGTCAGAGGCATCTCATTGTCAAATGTCATGTCACCCAGTAAATGCATGCCCAGACAAACCCTGTCAGTCTAGCAAACCTCCATGTGTATAACAGCACTAATGACATACAATCTGTACCCAATTCTGGAGCTTCATCCCCCATGTTATTGGGCTGTCTCCACATGTTCTGTCTTCTGAGGTATTTCCACCTACTGTCTGTGAAGCTGTAGCCCCCACACCTCTGTAATGTCCCCCACACAGGCAAGGAAAATGGGTAAAGGTCCACATGAAGGGTGTCCCATATATTGGAACTAGCAGCAGTGTCCAGGGCCACACCACAATGCTATGTGGGCACCTACATAGCTGTATGGCCTCAGAAATACCCAGCAGGAAAAGATCAACTCCCTCAAGGTAGGCTGAATGCCTGTGGTGCACAGCAGCACTACACAACTACCATCATAGGTGGAAATAATCACAGGATGGGCCAAGAAGGAACAGGTACCTCATTGGAAGCCATGCCACTTTATTCTTCACAAGCAAATAAGGTCATAGGTGATGTACCCTTAGGCTGTCTTTGAGTGCAAACTGGAGACATCCACCAAGGCCAATCACTAGGCCTTCCAGACATGTGTCTGCAATTCCAGAGGCAACACACATATTTGCTCTGTAGTGGTGGTCAATAGCACCACATACACATATGCTATGGATCTAGACAACCAGCTGCAGACAGGTGAAGTTTAAACATCACCCCCTGTCCCCCCATAGGTACACATGTACATGTACAGCACCTGCCCCCTCCCGTCATGATCAGGAAGCAGGTCTGTAATGTCCTCTCAATGGCAACATATAGAGACCTCCATAGGCCTGATACCATTCCTTGCTGCATCCAACATGAAAACCGGCATGGGCTTTCAGTCCCATTCTGCAGTGTAGTCAACAACAGCCTGAGCACCATTGTCATCCCATCTGCACAAAGGACAGGCAGAAAGCTGATAGAAAACAGGTTAAGCATTAGCATTAATGTTCAGAAGGATACAAGTATGAAACTGAAATGTGTGCCATTATGTTTTGACAGCAGTCCTCAATGACTTGGGTGAAAACCTAAATTCTCTCCATTTAATATATTAATATAATATTAATATCCAATAGGCGATGAATAAAAATATACAGCTCAAATCCCCAAACCAAAATAGTGTAGTATTCAAAGTCCCAGCTTTGCATGCAGGCGTACATGGTTCGAGTAATACAACAGGCAATCCAAATATACATGAGAAAGCAGTGTTAAAAGTGCTATGCTCATATTACCATATGTGGTAAGTTAGTTTTGTCACCCAGGGTAGTGTAGATGGTGTACGATGAATGTGTGAGTGCATATGTACGTGTCCCATACAGTATAGCTACACCCCTTGCTACTGTAATGAAAGCACATACAACCATGGTATGTAATGGAAATCATATACACTTACTAAATGAAGTCATTAGTGTGGTATATTATGAGAATAAACTGTGAGCAATGGTTAGCAATACTCAGCTATGCTTAGCAGGTTTAACAACACATTTCTGTTGTCCTCACCCCTTACTCTGGGGTTTGAGTGTCCAAATTCACCTCCAAATTCTGTACAAATGAACAGCTGTTGCTGTATAAGAAATGGACAGCTATGGATCTTCTGTACACCCATCCTGATCATTTGTAGCTGTCTTTCATATTGTTCTTCCCTCTGTGTGCCCCTTTTCCAATACTTTCCTATCACCTCTTTCTCTTTTCTTTTAAAGACTTAATGTGGGTGTAAGCATGAGTAAGAAGTTGTAAGAACAACAAAATTTTAAGCCTTGGCAGGTTTTGAACCACAGTCCCTGCCCATGTTGGACTATTTTGAGACAAAGCCAGAGAGGCAAGATTACATCAGTTTGGACGTGCTGAGTATATTGGGAAAAGGATGGTAAGGATGAAGCTGCTAGGTAAGAAGAAAAGAGGAAGGCCTCAGATAAGGTTCCTGGATGTGGTGAGAGAGGACTTGCAGGTGGCTGGTATGACAGAGCAGGATGCCGAGGACAGGCAGAAATGGCAACAGATAATCCACTGTGGTGACCCCTAATGGGAACAGCCAGAAAAAAAAAAGAAAGGAGATGCTTTAATGTCACTATTCAAAGATTTGCAAATGATTTGCCAGACATAATGCATCTGTCACTCTTGCCACAGACATCACCGCTGTCACACCACCCTTGTACATATCCCGTACAAGTCTTTCATATATCTTTGCCATTCATGACTTCTTCATACAGTACCACAACTCCTCTCTGGGCACCCTGCCATATGCTTTCTCTACATCCAGAAAGACACAAAGCAACCCCTGAGCATTCTCTGTACTACTCCATCAACACTCTCAGAGCAAACATTGCATCTGTAGTGCTCTTACCTGGCATGAAAACATACTGCTGACCACTACTCATCACCGCCCTGCTTAACCTAGCTTTCACTACTCTTTCCCATAACTTCATGCTGTGACTGATTAATGTCATCCCTCTGTAGTTACTACAGCTCTGCACATCAACCTTATTCGTAAAATTGTACACAAACACTTTCTCTCCACTCTACATGCAACCTCTCACTTTTCACAATATCATTAAACAGTCTGGTGGAAAATATCACTGCCATGTCCCCTAAGCACCTCCATACTACCACAGGTATGTCACGTGGACCAACAGGCTTGCAGTATTCATCCTCTTCATAGTTATCCTTACTTCCTCCTTGGTAAGCTGTTGCACTTCCTCATCCAACCCTCTCTCTCTCATTCTCCTCATTCATCAGCCTCTCAAAGTACTCTGTCCATCTGCTCAACACACTCTCCTGACATGTGAGTACATTCCCTTCATTGTCCTTTATCACCCTTATCTGCTGCACATCTTTCCTAGCTCAGTCCTTCTTTCTAGCCAACTGGTACAAGTCCTGTCATCCCTCCTTAGTGTCTAACTTGTCATACATGTCTTCATATGACTCATCCTTAGCCTTTGCCACCTCTCTCTTTGCCATGCACCTCATCTCCTTATACTCCTGTCTACTTTCCTCATCTCTCCAACAATCCCACTCTTTCATCCCCAACCTCTTTCTCTGTATACTGTCCTGTACTCCCTTGGTCCACCACCAGGTGTCATTGTACTCCTTCCTACATCCACATGTCACAACAAGCGCCTTTCTAGCTGTCTTCCTTACTATCTGTGCTGTACTTACCCAGATATTTGGTAAATCGTCACTGCCACCCAGTGCCTATCTTAACTCTTCCCTGAACTCCACCTCATAATCACCCTTTTCCAGTTCTAACTATATGATCCTAGGTGCTGCCTTCACATTCCTCCTCTTTTTATCATCAATTTCATCTTACAGACCAACAGTCTCTGCTGCCTAACTACACTTTCTCCTGTCACCACTTTACCGTCTCCAATCTCCTTCAAGCTGGCCCTCCTACATTGGATATATTCCACCTGTGTGCATCTCACTCCCCTCTTGTATTTCACCCTATGCTCCTCCCTCTTGTTATAGTATATATTTACCAAAGCCATGTCCACTAGTGTCAACTATAAAGCTGTGTTGAAAAGAAAAAAAAGTTTATTATAACAAATGCAAATAGTTTATATGTTTGTTAGAAATGTATGCTTTATTTAAAATGCATTTTTATTTAAACACATTTTAAACAGTTTTTATATTGTTTAAGTAAAATGAGATTTGATTGGTGTGATGTGTATTGATGATGATATAAAAATGAGACAGTTTTTTAACACTTTGTTCTTATGAAGGCCTAATTCTTGGGCTGAAAGCGCTAAACTAGTGGATTAAAGTTCATTTTTTGTGATATAGTGCTCCATCATCACTTGTGGTTTTCTTTTTATTTTACCAAAGTTACACAAAGTGTGAGACAAGTCTGCAGTTTTCTTTGATGTTTATCATCTAGTTAGATTCTTTAATCTCAAAAGGTACACAATAGAACATTGGTCATTTAACCCAGGGGGCTATGTGCATTAAGCAACAGTTGCCACCCTTTAAGAGCTGCAAGTGATTTTAATTGTTTTTGGTATGTAATTTTTAAATGTATTTAAGGGAGGGGTGATTTTAGTTAATGTGTCTGAAGAAGTTCATGATTAATTGTTTGTGAATGAAAGCGCTCACATATTAAAAAAGTTTTTCTTGGATCTCTTGCGGCTGTGACCATTTGTATTTGTATTGGTAAACACCATACATACCCATCCCTTCCTCATCCCATCTGTTCCCTTTACCAACATGGCCATTGAAATCTGCTGCAATCAGCACTCTCTTACCATTGGGTACAGTCATTACCACATCATTGAACTGACTTCAAATTTCTCTTTAACATCCAACACACAAGCAACTTGCATAGCATATGCACTAACAACATTCATCATTACACCATCAATTTCCGGTGTCATAAACATCACTCTGTCAGACACTTAAGTGATCCTCCAAAAACACCCTTAGCATACTGTTCCTTCAGGATAACCCTCCCATCCACACTGATAGCACAATTGTGACCTGCCTCCGATACACCTAGCTGTACACACCTTCCATCTGGTCTCTTGCACACACAATATATCCACCTTCCTCTCGCCATCATATCAGCTAGCTCTGTCCCTATACCAGTCATGCTTCCAACATTCAAAGTTCTTACCCTCACTACCATGCTCCTAGCTTTTCTCCACTATTCATGCCATATGAGTGTTGGACATCCTCCAGGATATGTCTGTCAGTGCAAAGGCTACTGTGCTATTCAATGTCTCAAGTGTGTTACAGCAACATTATGACAGTGTCACTAATTTTGTGCCCTTTCACCCCATGTATGTGTGGCATCCTAAAGATGTCCTGCTCTAACGGGTTGAGAGGGTTGACTAGGTAGCAAGAGCTTGAATACAGTGTGCCATACTGACATAGAACAGAAATGTATATCAGGTATTACCTGTGCACATGTCAATATGAGTAGATGTATCTTGCTGCCTCACAACAACAGATATGGGATGCAAAATGTCAGTTAAATAAGATGTACATGTTGTACATGTGTGCAATCTTAGTTACTGTGCATCCAACAGAGTGACATTTATACAGCTACTGGTTGCCGCATTGGCCTGACACAGCCATGGGTACTACAATAAACATGATTATCTGTTTGAAATTGGAGAGGTGTCCAATTGTGTTATGACTGTGTGTCCATGCCTACTACAAACAGCTATATGAGCACCAACATAGCTGTATGGAGTTAGCAATACCTTACTACCTAGAGTAATCTCCTTTGCTGGACAGCAGCAATACACAAAGCAGAAAGTTGGTCCCTATATTGGCTATACAGGGCAAATTACGATCAGGCACCAACTTGGCATCAAGTCAGCCTTTGTCTGATAAAGCATATGAGGTCACAGGTGGAATATTGTTTGGACACATCCACCAAGGTCAATCACAAGGCCATCTTCACATTTGTCTGCAATCTCAGAGGCAACAAACCAACGCACACTGTAATGGTGTTCAATCAGACCACATACACATACAACATAGCTATAGCCAACCTGCTGCAGATAGGTATAGGGCAAATGTCACTATAGATGGATATCCACAGCAGCCACACCCCTCCTCTCATCATCAGTGAGCAGGTACATATTGCCTACTGAAAGTCAACAAACATAAGTATCCATGGGACCTGATAACATCCATGTCCGCATCCTACATGTACTCAAAGCATGTGCTCTCAGCTCATTACCCACTATAGTAACACCAAGCCTTGGCACCATCCACACCCCATCCACATGGAAGATGGCCAATGTCATCCCTTTACACAGACATGAATGAGGAGTAGAGTATTATGAAATTAACTAGGCCTCATTGGGGGGAATATGACACATCAGGACCAGCAGTGCAATGCAAGCAGATACAGTGCTGAGAGATTAAAGGGGTATGGTGTGGTTGTGAGTAGTGGTTACTGGTAGTCAATGTAGCTGTGCAGGTTCTGTACATACTGTTGCCAAATGTATGAGGTCCTGTGATGTGTTTCCCTTTTTATGTCTTCCAGGTGCAATGTCGCATCAGCAAAGGTCAACTTTCTCAATGGCTGAGACAAATATAATCATAGAAGCCATACTACAGAACCATGCCATAATGTTTGGCCAAAGCCAACAACATCTACAGGAGAGGACCAGCCTGTGGGACAAACGTGTCCACAGGGTAAACGATGTTGGCCTGCAAGCACATACATATGAGCAGGACCAGCATCGTGCAAATAACCTCATATGCCATGCCTGGCTAAGGCCTGCTGCAATGGCCAGGGACAGCACAACCACAGGTGGGGGCCCAGCCATGCAGCCCCCACTGACACCCAGCGAGGAGCTACTCGGGAACCTTGAGGCACCCATCCCATTACAACATCAGGGTACAGACCCCCCACATGCTGGAGGTGGGTGGCACCCAGACAATGGGCAAGGAGTGTGCAGGTAAGGTCCCAGTAGAGATTACTAGACTAGTGTAGCAGACATACTTGTATTTGTAGAGTATCTGCATGCATGTGTCAGGTCAGATTGCAGTTGTAGATGGGGTTTTCTAATGCACAGAAGTGCACATTTATGGTGAAGGACAGCAACTTTTGTAGTATTGGGGGTTGTACTGTATATGTGCAGAAATGCTGCATCCATCCAGTACCAATGTCACATGTGAGTCTGCTGACAATACTTATCTCCCACAACTACCTATGTCCCTCAGGTCTGCATGTGGGATGACAGCCTGAAGATGGAAAACCACAACAGAACAATTCCATACTCACTAGCCTGAAGCTGGTGAGTATGGAATTGTTGTGTTGTGGTTTGCCAATACCCCAGGCATGTGAAGGCCATGCAATGTACCAAGCACACAACTGTCACTCATAGCCATAGTGCTTTATGTGCATGTTCACTTGTGGTGGGGTTAACTGCATTGCATCACAGTGGTCACTACAGGGGCCTATCTGTAGAGAATGTAACATCCCTGTAGCATACCTCACAACCTGTCAGTGCAAGACTTCTGGACAGAGACCAACAAAATGGGGGAACAAATGGCCTAAGGTAGGGACATGTGTGAAACATTACTGTCATACAGTGGAAATAAATAGTGTACTCACCCCTGTTAAAATGCCAGAAGTTTGTGATATATATATATATATATATATATATATATATATATATATATATATATATATATATACATATATATATATATATATATATATACAAATTGAGACCACAATATGTCAGTCCAAACCTTTTCCAACCTGTAATGTGACTTATGACATCAACGATTCACTTGCAAGACCAATCAATCTGTTGGGCACCAAATATGGAGTATACAAACCTTACAATAAGCTGGATGCATATGTGTGCACACCCTTCAAATAATATTTTATTGCAGCAGCTTGTGATTTACTGATAGTATTCAGTCTGTTTGGGTACATACCTGCCATCTAGTAAAGGGTCTCTGAGTAACACCAAATAACAGTCTGTTGTCCATGTAGGATATTCATGACATTTGCTCAGTTGCCTGCAACAGCTACAGCCATGGCTTGCAGACAACTTACAAAGCAGCAAAGGAATCTCATATTTAAAAGGTATCAGTCAAGAGTAGGGTGCTACAACATTACCACAGCATTGCATACACCACGGAACAGAGTGGAGACAGTTGTCAAAAGGTGGATTGAATATGGGACAACAGTGCTGTTGAAAAGAACCTGACACCCCTCCAAAATGATGACAAAACATGTCAAAACTTGGTCAGAGAATTTACCAAGAGACATACAGCAACACTGAGGGAGTTGCAGGAATCTCTTGCAAGTACTGGTGTTGTGTAGTACATGTGAGAACAGTCTCCCATATGATGCATACATCTGGCCTATGGGGTAGGGTCAGAAGATGGAAGCATTTTCCCGCACCAAAAAACATCCAGGGGTGGATACAATTTGCAATACAGCACATCAAGTCTCCCAAAGGCATGTGTGAAAATGTGTTATGGGGTAATGAGATTATGGATCAACCTCACAACCACAATACCAAAAGGTATGTGTGGTGAACAAGCAACACTTCTCTTAACCTGAAGACCAACATCCTCATGGTGAATCATGCTGCTGGCAGTGGCCTGCTGTGGGGATGCTCTTCCAAAGCCAGAATGGGGCCTGTAGTCATGGTGGTGGGAATTCTGAACAGTTCCAAATAACACCCATGTGTGGCCCAAATCCATCAGGCGTTTGCAAGAACTCTGACGATGTGGAGGTGTGTCAGCCTTCAACATGACAAAAGACCCAAAGCATACATCCAAAGCTACCTAAGAATGGCTCCACCTGAACACACTCATGGTTATGGATTGGCCAGCCAGAGCCTAGCCCTATACCAGATAGACAAACCCCAGTGTGACCTGTCGAGGGCTGTGCACACATGCTGCCCTTGCAATCTGACAGAGTTGGGTGACTTTTTGCATGGAAGAGTGGCCAAATAATGCCAAGTCAAGATGTGCCATGCTGATAGACACCTTCACAAGAAGAGTGAATGCTGTAAGTCACTTACAAGGTGCTTCATCAAAGTATCATTTTAAGGGTGTGCACACTTATGCAACAACCATATTGTACATGTTGCAGTCATTATATTTTACACGTAACACATTTGTTTGTTTATCAATTGGATTGCACAGGTCATATGTCACATAAAAGGTGGGTAACATATTTGAATGCATTAGTGTGGTCTCATCTTATATATTAAAAGAACATGACATGTTACCAGGGTTGTGTACAGTTATCATATCCACTGTAAGCTTAGAAGGCTGGTGATGTAACTGGAATTGTGTGACCATACATTTACTGCTGGTCTGGAGGTATGACACTCAAATGTATGTGTCACTCCTCAGATCATCCCAGTTATGTATCATAGAAACACAGGGGTTATGAGAAACAGAACAAACATATGAGACAGACATCTACACATCCTGTGAGGATCTGCACAGTTGTGAGGTAGGTTCTGTAGTACTTGCCACTGTGCTATACAGGTGAACAGCAATGATGTGTATATGGGAGCAGTCTGTGCTAGGGAAGGGCCATCACCTACTAACACTAATCTCGTATCCCAAAGCTCTTTATTGTTAGTTACATGTAGTAAACCTGCTTGCAATGCATAATGTTGAGGGCCATGTGGCATGCATGTCACCACTTGGGTAATGTGTCATCTGTGTAACAGATTTGTGCCACCTCACCTGTAAGTGTTGTGTGTGTGTGTGTGTGTGTGTGTGTGTGTGTGTGTGTGTGTGTGTGTGTGTGTGTGTGTGTGTTTGTGTGTGTGTGCATGTGTAGGTACCAGCCAACCTCAAAGTGCAGTTATTAATGTACATATGTTGTCTTCCCCTCACAGGTGGCGATGGGGTTCGGGGTCACTCCTAGTTGGAAACTGATGTCATTATCTCTGCAGACTCTGACAATGATGATAGGAATAGTGAGGTACAGATGGGGTTGTCAGGGGCTGAATCTGTGCCATTGGTTGGCATCCCACTCTTGTCCACACATCCCTGGATAGAGTGACAATGCCCACACATACCCCGTCACCAGTGGCCACAGATGATGGACAGTTGGCAAGTGATGACATTGAACAGGCTAGTGTGGTGTCTATGGCAGGTGTGAGTGTAGACACTGGCCATAGCCAGAGTCCAGGCAAGATCTCACACAGGCAGATGAATAGGGGTGCTCACAGGAGGATCGCTGCTCATCAAGCCGCTGTTGCAAGTGCCACAGTAGGAGTCACCAGATGTATGTTTTAGGCTGTCATGGATACACAGGCACATAGTGAACACCACACCAGACAAATACTCAGGGTGGTGGATTCAATTTTTCCTGATTTACGTGGCAACATACATGACCTTGTTGAAGCCACACTTCAATATACTGAGGTCATGAATAGACGGTGGGGTGAGACCTTGGCAATCCTCAACTGTGGCATGTCTGTGCTACAGCATGTGATAGGAGATGGGCATTGGCCATGTGGATGTAGGTCAGCACCAACAACAGCTGAGAGTGTACAGGGCCATGCACCTTCACACTCCTGTAATGGCAGTGACACCAGCACTACCGAAGGGGGGTTGCAGAGCACATAGCATCAGAGCAGGCCATGGGCACATGGTACTGTGTGGTCCCATCACGGGCATGGATCCAGCAGACAGCAGTCACCATCAGGAAGCAGTATTGCATTGGCCTTGGGCCTGGTGGAGTCAGTGATACTCCTGGCATAACCAGTTCATGTGTCCATGGCTGGAGATGGTGAACTGAACACCCTGCTATCTGCTGTCCACAGCTGTCCAACATACCCCTGTCTAGGGCAGCCGCATGGTGTGACTGTGTGTATACATACATACGCACACACACATCTGTATCACAGGAAGGTCACCTCCAGACTCGCACAGCACCTCTGTACAACCCATCTATGGGATACCCCTGCAAACATACACACATGATGTCAACTGTATGGCCCATCCTAGGCCTCTGGCAAACCCACACCACACCATGTGCATATAATGATACCTGTTTCCCATCCCTGTCATCCACACCATCAATGCAGGGACATGCTAATTTGGGTCTGATGCACAGGGTGAATATAGTACAGTGTAGCTATGTAATACTATATAAGGTGCTGTCTGCTTGCATTTCTTATGGGTACACATACAGGTGTATGTACCTTATTAGCCTTGATGCATTATTGCTGTTAGTACCACTGACTGGATGTAGTCTGATATGCTGCATTCTGTTTGTGTTCCAGGTGTCTGTCTACAGGCTGTGGCCCTGCAGACATTTCCAAGAGGAGTATGGCAGAGTGGGAATACACTCAACATGTCACATGCAAGGTACAGCTTGATATGTACATGTACCAGGTGTGTATGCATGCAACAGTGTGTGAGGGACACTGTTGTCAGACAGTGTGACCTTGCATACATGCCCCTTGTCACGGACAAGTAGCTTTCAGACATGTCAGCTCAGTGTTGTGTAGTACGATAGGCTCATACATAAAGAACAGGTTACTGCAATACTGTCAGCAGGGCCCTCACAAGCATAGCCATTACATTAACTGCAACAGATTCTCCTGTCAACACCTGCTGGCCCTGCCATTTCTTTCCCACACACCCAACCCTGATGCAGTTGATGAGGGCATGCATGATACTGTGTATGGCAGGTTTGTGGTATGTATTCCAGAGTTCACCAGGTGGAACAGGGAGACAAAATTGTATCCTTTGCATACACACAGTAAGATCTGACACAGGGGATGTGCACACAGTAACATAAACACAGTTGGCAATAGACAGATTAGTAAACCTACATTTCCACCTTGATGTACTGTACTACTACATACACATGACATGCCCCACATAGATTATCTGCATGGGACATATAGTACCTCTTACAACACGTAATGTTCTGAATGCCTTCATGGATGGTGAGATACCCACCAGAAATAGGATGTTGAGTCATGTATTTCTCCTACAGGCCTGGACAAGTAATAGTGTAGCAGACATTGTATCAGCATGATATTTCAGTCAGGTATGATGCCTGATGCTAGCATGTGTGTCACTACACTCACTGTTGCTGATTTGGCAAAAATATCACATACATGGGCATTGTTAAGGGACACAGACCACATATAGATTACAAACATCTGGATATTCCATAGACATCTGTACAGAGGAATGATATGGTGTGCACAATGGTTTAACATGCTGAATGTGAGGCAGATGCCATTACCACGCTATCTAAAGTAATTCCATCGGGAGGTGGTAAACAGGCATGGATGGTGCACAAATCATAATTTTATCAGCCAAACAGGATATGAACTTCACCCAAAGACACACACAAATGCACACTTGCCAGTATTGAGAATAGAACCCCTACATATCTTAGTTATTTCTACTATAGTGTTACGCAGTTATTAGACATGGTATGGAGTTTACATGATTTCACCTTGTACCAAGATACTTCTTAGGTGAATGACATCAGCAGGCTTAGTAAAGTAAGGGGATGGGAAGTTTACAGGGTAATACACAACTCAAAATGGTATAACACACACAGTATATGATTGTCACACAAACACATGCACAAACAGTTGCCAGTAGTGAGATTAGAACCTAATCTAGTTATTTCTAGTATAGTATTATGTGGTTATTAGACACACCACAGAACTTATATGATTTCATTTACTCCCAAGGTACTTCTAAGGTGAATGATATCAGCAGGCCTGGTAAATTAGGATGATGGGAAGTTTACAGGGTGGTACACAACTCAAAATGGTATAACACACAAAGTATATGATTCCCACACAAATACACACACACACACACACACACACACACACACACACACACACACACACACACACACACACACACACACACTTTCCAGTAGTGAGATTAGACCCCCTGCATATCTAGTTATTTGTACTATAGTGTAACGCAGATATCACACAAGCTACAGAGCTTACTGGGCTGACAACAGGCCAAAGTTGCTGATAACTGCACAGCTGAGCTTAACTGCTACAGGTGCCAGAAAGCCTGCTTTCAGTTTTCCCCTTAGATCTTGCTAGTTCTTTCCCTCCTGCACTTCAAATAGCCTAATAGCTTTGCACTTAAACAGTTTTTTTATCAATTATTCTAGCACACCTGACAGCCATCAGCAGTAGTTGTTCCTCATGGAATTAGCTCCTGTACTTAGTAGTTATGACCACCCCTCCTAGCATGATTAAAGTGCAGCTCTCTGTGCTTTTGCTCATTAGCCTGGTGCACTTGGGCATTCTGAGGTACTGTTGCAACTGCCTCATGTACACAGAGCTCTCTCCACTAAACTCCCAACACTCAGACTTGTGAGAGATACCCCTATATCACCGAATTGGAAGATATGCACTCTCCAGCAAAGACTGGACTAGCTGGTCAAGAGAAGAAGGGTCAACACCTGCAACACACCGCAAGGAACACATAACCCTCCAGAACAACCACTATCACAGCTCTGACATACAAACAATAACCACACACCCACCTTTACAGAGGCACTCACTAGACATATACCCATACAGTGGAGACCACCAAGACAGACACCCACTCAACCACAACACAGCACAAACCACAGGACACATATCTCACATACACAGTGTGCCCCTCAACCTAAGCCTCAAAGGCTAACCACCTTGCCTGATACAGTAATCATAGGTGACTAAAGTGTGAGGCACACAAATGTCCCCCTTACTAGGTTGAACATGGAGGAGGTAACAGTCAGCTGTCTATCAGGTGCAATCCAACACATAACACACCCAGTCAGGTCACTTCACAATAACTACAAGTATCACTCTGTCATTGTCCATGTGTGTGTGAATGGCCTGAGACGCACCTCCATGGATTATATGAAAAGAGACCTGGTGGAGCTCTCAGATTATGTGGGCCAGGCAGGTATGACAGTAGCCCTGAGCAGTATACTACTGTCACCCAGAAAGATACCGCAGTACAAACAAATGATTGACTTCAGCAATTGGCTTAAGTGTCTGCTGTCACTCTCATGGGATCCAGTACCTGTCTGCTTGGGATGACATGATTGACAGACTGCAATGGCTTGCCAGAGATGTCCTTCATCTGTCACACTGGCTAAGTGTCTTGCTACCCCTATAGTGGCTTTTTAGTTGGTGTTCCAAATCAAATTACCACCGTAACAGCTATACATGTATGCAATCTGAGGGTCATGCTGCTCAACACTAGACATCTACATCTCAAGATGCAGCCACTCAAAGCACTTCTCAGAATGGAGAACATTGGCATTTTTGCTGTAATGGAGACCTGGTTTACAGCAGCAGACAGCACTGCTGCACTACCAGCCTATAACTCATTCCACACCTGTCAGCCCCAAAACATGGACCACAGCTACAAAGACGGTGGTGTTTCCATATTAATAACAGATATACACACATCCAGAGTAGTATCCTAACATAATGCATCTGAGATACTTCAGGTACAACTGACATTGGGTAATAGTGAAATCCAGTTCATAGCCTGCTATAGGTCCACATCCATGTCCCTAGACTCTCAATCCACATTACTCAACACCGTGGACTCTATCAAGGTCCAACACAACACTCTCATAGTAGGAGAGTTCAACTACTCCATCAACATGGAAAGATACTCAAGCACCAATACACTGGCCCAACACTTCCTGGAATTCATCAGGTCCAATGCCTGGGATCAGCTTATTCTGACACCCAGTAGAGGAAGCAATGTCTTTGCCCTGTGTTGATTACTAACATATGAGACCATTGCTTGACAACAGTAGTCAGTTGCTACCTTGTCAGGTCCAACATAGAGTAATTACCATGGAAATCCACATCTAACACACATCCCCCTCAAAGGTAACCACCTTGAAAAAACTCTCCAAAGCTGACTTTGGACTCATAAGAATAGAGGTGGCTAACTTCACAACACCCATGCCAATGGAAAATACCTACATGACTGCAGAATCATACACAAATGCACTGTACAAACATGTACATCAATGCATGGAACTAGCCATACCCAACAGAGCCATGACACTCTCCTCCAAACACTGGAGGCCAATCTGATGGTCCACTGCCATTAATAACCTCTACAACAGAATGAAGAAACTGTTCCAGAAAAAAGGTAGAGTCCCAAGAGTGGTAAAACTCCTTTATTAGCCTCAACAACAATTTGAGATCCCTCATGAAATCATCTAAAGCCACCTATGATGGCAGAATTGCAGCAGACACTGACAACAATCACAAATTATTTGATATTTATATCAATACCCTCCACACCAATACCCAGAAATGCTCTGAATTACTGCACAATGCTACCTCCTATACTGAGCCAACAGATATTGTCAACATTCTTGCCAACACACTCAGTGCCAGCTTTATCTATCCCCCCCAAGGGAACAATCAGAATGCCAGACACCCAGGATTACTGCCACCCAGGTTACACCTGCATTGCCACGGGCAAAACTACAGCTTCCAAGGGGCCCCAAATCATACCTGGCTGTGTTCTACATGAACTACAAAGATACCTGGCACCACATCTGTATGCCCTGTTCAGTCACAGCCTCACCTCATGCTCTTTCCCTCCCAAACAGCACATGCTACAGTCATCCCTCCCCATAAAGATGTGGCAACTACAGACTCAGGAATTATCAGTCCAGTAGCCTGACAAGTCTGATATGTACAGCTATGGAGCGCATCATCAGGGACCTGATCGACAAACTCCAGTAATCTCCTAACTCTGGACCCCACACAGTTTGGTTTTGTGAAAGGGAGATCATGCCTGTTCAACCTGGTTGACTTCTTTGAGTCAATAACCAAGGCTGTGTATGACAGTAAGGCACTGCATACAGCCTACATCAATCTGGCCAAGGATCTTGATACCATTCCTCATTCAGGAATTATGGAGGAACCCACAAAACTAGACGTCAACCCCTATATCACTAGGGGGGTTGCAAATTGCCTCACAGATAAAACACAGAGCGTGAAAGTAGCAAGCTCCAAGTCAGACTGCCAGACAGTCACAAGTGGAGTCCCACAGGGATCATCCTGGGTACTCTCCTGTTCAGCATCTACTTCTCTGGACTCCAGGCCAACACAAAGGAACTCTGGCTGACCATGTTCACAGACAACTGCAAGCTGGGAGCCATAATTAACTCCATACAGAAAGGCCTCATTGAGACCACTGACTGGTGTGGAAACCATGGCCTGAAGCTTAACACCACAAAATACATCATCAGCCCCTTTGGTAAAGTCCCAGTTCCCACTAAGTACCACATTGATGGGAGCCCACTGAATACTGTAAGCATTATAAGAGATCTGGGGGCACAGGTTGACAGCAACCTCTCCTTTAACCACCACATTGCCACTGTGGTCAGGAAATCCTTCTATGTGGCACATCGCATTATCAAGGGTTTTGCATCCAGGAAGAAGATATACCCCAGGGATTACCTCAGTGTCACTGCTCAACAGAGGCACAGCAAAATAATGGGTATAGTTCCCCATACTAAAGGGGTGGCGTAAGCCACAAAACTATGGGCTAGGCTTGTAAATGCCCTCGGGCAGATAGCCTAGTATGAACCTATGAACCTATGAACCTAAGAAAGAGGTCATCATATCTGTGTACTCTTCCCTCATTACACCAGTCATCAAGTATAATGGCTCATTTGGCATGTATTTCAGTAGACAACTGCAACAGCTGGAGAGGCTACAGAAGTACCTCACAATGATGATCCTAGGCATTAAACACATGTCCTACACAGACAGACTGAAAAGACTCCAGCTATTCTCTTTCTCATATCACCTACTTAGACGTGATCTCTGCTTGAATTGCAAAGCCATGTCTCACCCAGCTCTTTTACAAATGCTACATCTAAAGACATCCCAATCTCTCTGCACTATACACTGCAGGGACCTCAACCTCATTACCACACTCAACACAACATGCTGGAGGGACAGGTACCTCACCCACAGACTGCACATTCCCTTGAATAGACTTCTCATACATGGCACAGTGACAGGGCACTTCTATGGACTAGGTTTGTAACAGTCTCAGGGCCATTAGCCTAGTACACACCTATGAACCTGTAAGGGGAGTGACTTCTGCATGACTGATAAAGTATGCCAGTGGGTGGGTAACTTATCAAAATACTTCTTCCTACAAGTATATACATGCTCGCACTTATACACCCAGACACGTTTCCAGATCTGAGAGTAGAACCTCTGCCTATCTAGTTATTTGTTCTATAGCATTACGCAGATATCACACACACTACAGAGCTTACTGTAGTGACAATTGGCCGAAGCTGCTGATAAGGGGAAATGACATCAGCAAGACTGATAAAGTATGCCAGTGGGTGGGAAACTTATCAAAAGACTTCTCCCTACAAACATACACACTTTAACACAGACTTAGACACCCATACACACATTTATCAGATCTGAGAGTAGAACCCCTGTCTATCTAGTTATTTGTACTATAGTGTTGCACAGCTATCGGATGTGCTACAGAGATTATTGGGCTGACAATTGGTCAAAGGTGCTGACAAGGGGAATGGCATCTGCAGGACTGATAAAGTAGGGCAGTGGGTGGGAGACTTATCAAAATACTTCTTATAAACATACACATACACTCATTTGCCAGATTGGAGATTAGAACCCCTATCTAGCTA
The DNA here is from genome assembly GCF_019279795.1 of Protopterus annectens. NCBI lineage: Eukaryota > Metazoa > Chordata > Ceratodontiformes > Protopteridae > Protopterus > Protopterus annectens. The sequence goes on from NC_056735.1 coordinate 1,546,314,624, forward strand.
GTGATTTGTACTATTGTGTTACACAGTTATCACACATGCTACAAGGGCGTACTAGGCTGATAACTGGCCAAATGTGCCAATAAGGTGAATGATATCAGCAGGCCTGATAAAGTGGGGCACTGGGAAGTGTTTTGGGTAGGAATGGTCTAACACTGTTTCACCTACAAACAAATACACACCCTTACTCTCACATACACAACTGTCACACACACAGTTGCCAGTATTGAGATTAAAACCCCTACTGATCTCATTATTTGTACTATAGTGTTATGCAGTTATCACACATGTTACAAAGCTTATAAGGGTGATCGGTATCCAATGATACTTCTAAGGTGAATGAAAGCAGATCATTTGAAGTAGGGCAATGTGAAGTGTACTGACTGGCAAGAGTCTCCTAATACTTGGACCTATGGAGAGATACATACACATACACACACACACACACACACACACACACACACACACACACACACACACACATACACACACACACACACACACACACACACACACAGGTAGGTGATGTGATATTATAAATTCAACCTCAGTTCTGTTACACAATGGGGCTCACCTTTAATGCTGGCACGTGCAACTGTTTACAACTGGTATGCCACTGTCCACAGCACAACATCACTGTATGCCATTCAGGTATCCATGTTTGCGATTCACTCTGTCTGTGTCCCCCTGTGTCTCTTAATGTATCACTGCCTGTCTCTCATTTCCCCACATCTATGTGTGTGCATGTTTGACATATGTTATCTGTTGCCCATATATATATATATATATATATATATATATATATATATATATATATGTGTGTGTGTGTGTGTGTGTGTGTGTGTGTGTGTATCTCATGCAACAGATACAGCTATATCACATATAGGCCACCTACAGCTAGCTGAGGATATTCCTGTCTGATGTGTGGGTGTGGGGACAGTTGAGGTGTACATAGCTGTCTGTCTGCATGAACATATATACACAATACAGTCATATATTCTGATGTGGGTTCCAACATGTACTGTGATTCTCTAAGTGTAGGAACATGCCCAGTGTGACCTTCTATATTTAGGGTGGGATTCCATTCCAGAGATAGGTGTACTCCAGTCCAGGGTTTTGTGTGCTACAGCCATACCTCTCAGGAGTACACAGGACTTTCCTCAGGGTACTTGTTTTGTTTAGCAGACATTTTCTGATATATCTGTAGTCTGCAACTGCAGTGTATTGTGTCATTACCCAGTGCCAGACATCTTCAGATCATCACAGTGCTTTACCAGAGGAGTACTAGTTGTATGATGCATAGACCAATATTATGAGGGCAGCTATGTAAATTCTTAACCAACAAGGCCATTTGTGAGGTGTGGCTGCAGCCAGTGTAGTAATGACACACAGCTATGTAAACAGTTCAGCAACCTGATAATATACTGGCTGGGGATCTTCTGCTTGTGTGGTATCTTTCTAACCTGATATGTCATATCCTTGTGTGTGCATACCTCTGACCTGTATATTTTTTGGCAGGATGTCCAGGTGTATGCCTAAAGGTTTCATCCTTTCTACATAAACTTGTGTTTTTATGGTGAGTTAGTTACTTATAATTGAAGTGTGATGTCACAAAATAATACAGACATTACTGTTTCAGAATACATAACCTTCAGACCATTCCCGCTACTGCAAACCCCTCACCCTACCAACTTTTTCAGTATGTAAGGGCATTATTTACAACACATGCCTATCATTGTGCCTTTGTTCCACTTTTATGTATGCCCCTGTCAAGACATCTTGCTGTCAGAGGTTGAGAGTTATGGGTGTGGGTACAGAGTGCATTCAGCTGTGCAGGCATATCCATTATTTGTAAAAGCAAACATAAGAAAAAGGATTATTGAGAATGACCACCGCAACAATATCACAAAACACTTATATTCACAAAAGTCTTGGGACCTCTGCTACAAATTCTTCAAGATGTCACTAATATGTGTAGTATATTCCACATAGCACTGTGACAACCAGGTATGTCAGTGGCAGAGCAGTGGGTGTCACTGACATGCATAACATTTGGAACTGCAGTTATGTACAGATGGCCCTGTCAAAGGCAGCACTGTACCTAGGGCAGTACAAGACGATTGCCAGGAGAATGTGCTGGTTAGATCCAGATCGTATTAACCACACATACACATAGCACATTGACCCCTGCATATTGTGGACAGGCAACATGTTTCCATGTGTATTGGCACAGCCCTGCCAATGTGCACTATGCTGCTATTTCCATCCAAACATATATGTTACTGCATTTGTGTGAGTAAATGGGGAGTTCTGTTTACCATACTATTGTGGCCTGTCTTGGGGACTGGAGGCATATCAATAAAGAGACCAGGTCAGATTGTACTAGCCTACATTTGAGTTTCAGACTTCTTATCCTTCATAGCCTTACTGCAACTGTGGGTCCTGCTGTGCTATCACTGTGTGAGTCTGTAGGGCATTAATTCAACATTGCTGACATTTGCGTGCCTTTACCAGACATTTCTCTGTGGTTCTCTACAGTTGACTTGCTGTGTGGGTGTGAGGGGTGGTTATGGGACCCCCACCCTGACATCCATGCCTGCAACCTATGACCTCCCCAGTTATTTGTCCCCACACATATACTGCAGTGGGATTTGCCACCTTGGGTACTACTGCATAGTGTGTGGAGGCCAGTTTTGGCCAGACATTTCCTGGTGTCCCACATAGCTGTCAGTTATGTGCTGCTATCCCAGTAGACTACCCCATTCCCTTGCACGCATGCAGCATTAACAGATATGCTAGCAGAACATACTATTCCATCCATTTATTACTAAGAAGACTGACTTACCTTGTGCATGCAGCAGTTGTGAGGACAGTGCTTGAGGGTCACCTATGTTGGATACACACAGTACACTGCCGGGTCTATATCATATGTTCAAAGTTTTATAACTTTGAACATTAAAATATAGAATTTAAATGTTCAAAATTATAAAGCTTCGAACATTTGTAAAAAAAAAAAAACAAAAAACAAAAACAAACACAACTAATGGCTGTAGGCAGTGGTGCAAGCCCCCATGCACCCCCATCTGGGGAGCTGCACCCTCCACACCCCCGGTCTTTAAATATACCAACTCGAAGGCCGCACTACAGTGCAGTAAGGGAAAGCTTGCCCCCCTGCCTACACTAATCAGGTAAGTTCCATTTGTTTTTAATTTTTTTTTTATTATAAGTTCTATGTTTGAAACTTTGAACATTTAAATTCGATTATTTAACATATAGACCCACACTGCCTATACATGGTAAGTTACAGGTAATGTGATATGTGTGTAACCCATTTTACTGTGTGTGTGAGTCACATTCCCTGGGGTCCTTACAGTGTCAGTGTATGTGTGCTATGCATTGCCTCTTTTCTAAGGCATGAGCATGCTGGGCACACCTCTGTCTGGCTATGGTAGCAGGATGAGGGGCCTCCTCCTGTGAGTCCCTGTGTTCCTGTGGGGACCTTGGCAATGGTGGAGGGCTGTGTGGCCCTTCCCCATGCTATTCCTGCTGCAGCTTTTTCCACAGGATCATATTGTGTAGCATGGCACATACTATGAACATGTGTGCACATGTGGCTAGAGAGTACTGCAAGGCTCCACCAGATATGTCAAGGCAGCTGAACCGTGACTTGAGCATCGCAAACACATGCTCTATAATGATCCTGATTTGTGCGTGTGCCTCATTATGGCCTTCGTGTGTGGGTGCGTGTGCATTTCTGATTGGTGTCCTCATCCACGGCTCCAGTGCATAGCCAGCATCCCTCAACAGATGACCATACTGGATGCCCCCACTGACAAATGCCTGGTACAGCTGTGATCAATGCCAGATGTGGAAGTTGTGATAGCTTCCAGGGCTGCCAGCACACACATTCATGATATTCCTGGACATTGCATACAACCTGGCAGTTGATGGAGGGGAAGCCCTTGCAGTTTATGTAGACCGTACCCTGTTCACCGGGTGGTGCTTTGATGTGGATGTGCATGCAGTCTATGGCACCCAGTACCTCTGGTTATTCTGCTACATGGTGGAAGGGTTGCATATTGCTGGTCCTCTCCTCACGGGTGTTGGGGAAGTAAATGTGTTCACTGACATGTGGTAGCATGCCATCCAGGAATTGGTGAAGTACCCTGGATGCAGATGCCTGTGAGACCCCCATGATGTCCCCAGTAGGTCTTTGGAAAGTACCTGTAGCTAGAATTCTTAAGGCTACATACACCTTGGTGTCTACTGGGATGGGTTCCCCTCTATTGGTTCTAACTCTGAGTTGAGGCTGGCATAGCTCAGTGATTTGCTGAAGTATGTCTCTGTCCACCATGTAGCACTCCACTATCTCCAGATCATGTAGCCCCTGGTAGGTTACCGTGTATGTGAATACTCTTCTCCTCCTCCTTGGTCTGTGGTGGTTGTCAGCATTATCCTCCTCTTCATTGTCAGCCTCTAGCACATACTGATGGATCAAAGCAATGGCAGCCCCTAACATTTTTCCAGTTAAAATTCCCCTGCATGTATACACTGATGGTGCAGAGTTTGTGGGAAAAAACAGAATGTAAGGCATTTCCATACTTTATACTGTTGTGCTGCAGATGCTGCCTGTATGATTGGCTGACTACAATACATTCCAGCTGGCACATAGTTTTATTCAGGGCTTTGCTTTGTCCACTGTGAGTGTTAGAGGCATTAGTGGTAATTTGTGCATGATTGCCTTTATTCTGCTGTTGCCCTTTTTTGATTATTTTTTACTTATATCTCCTCCCATTTTCAGCTATGCAGCCACCTGACAGCTTTATTATTATGTGCTTTGCATGACCCATTGTGAGTTGCAAGAGTTCCATATTTGTGATTTCTACTTCATTTCTCCTTTATTGTGCTGTTGCCCTTTATTTCTTTTTTTGACATCTCCTCCCATTTTCAGCTATGCAGTCACCTGCCAGCGGTATTACTGCGTGATTTGCATGGCCCATTGTGAGTTGCAAGAGTCCCATATTAGTGATTTCTACTTCATTTCTCCTTTATTGTGTTGTTGCCCTTTATTATTTTACATCTCCTCCTATTTTCAGCTATGCAACCACCTGCCAGCTGTATTATTGAGCGCTTTCAATGGCCCGTTTTGAGTTGCAGAATCCCATATTGCTGATTTGTACTGTGTTTCCCTTGTTCTGCTATTTCCTTTCTTTTTTTCCTATATCCTTCCTGTTTAAGCCCCGGCGTGCCATGCAGACCTGTTTAGCTAGTATTAAACAGCAAGAAATGGCCCTACCCTGGGCACAAACACGCTCCTCAGTTCATGGAATAAGAGTATACAGCCTCAGACACACACCCTCACTTAGCTGTGCTTAGCTAAGCACAACCCCAGGCAATGGAGCTCCAATGTACTTACACCAAGCATGACGCACTCCCTTTTCTTCTTAGTTGCTCCTCCTGCCTTAATAATTGTGTTACAGCACCTACATGGTTAGGTGCAGTGTGACACTTAGAATAATTTTGTGATTCAGTATAAGTCCCCTCATTAACATATCCCACTGCCTTAATCTGTAGTTACTGCACTACACAAGAGTGTTCCCCCTTAGCAATCACTGCTTCCTGCCATTGTTTTGATTCTGTTTGCATTTAGTATAATGGCAAAATGCAGGATTCCCTTAAAATGGACTTTTCTATTTAATTTTTTTTTATTTTCTCCATGATCCCGTTTGCACAATGCTTTCCTTTGCTTAAATGGCCGAGATCAGCCAAAAACAAACTTTTATTTATTTATTTTTTTTAATTAAACACTTTAACATGCCAATGGCCATATATTTGCCCATTGGCATGCCTACAGATTAGGTACCTGCTTTTATTGGAGCTGTCATTGCTCCGTTTTCATTTTTGTAGAAATGTATTCAACTAGTAGCCAAATACATTTCTGCAGCTTACACTGTTCCTGCATGGTTACCTACCTGCTTCCTGGATCACTGTTTTACCTCATTTGCATGGTTTTCACCAGCAAATGAGATAATTAGCATCCCACCTGGGTTTCCGTGCAGGAACAGTATCGGCTCACTAAACCTAAAATAAGCATTCTAACTAAAATCAGTATTCTGCCATGCAAGTCAATGGCAGGCAAAATACAACATGGCCTGTGAGTAGTGGTTGCTAAGGGGGGAGGCTCAGTGTGAGATGTAACTATGCATTAGCAGGTAATCCAATGCAAATGAGGGGAATGATAGTGAATCCCAGTTTTCCCCAGCATGCTAGTCAGGTCACAACAGTGTAAGAGTAGGAATAGCTTGTTGCAAGCCTAGGAGGTAGCTGACATTATAGGGGTGTGTGTGTGTCAGGCATAGTGTAAGCAGATTGGAGCACTGTGGCTCGAGTTTGCTCCTAGCTTAGCACAGCTAAGCAAGGGTGTGTGTCTGAATCTGCCTAGCACTCTTTACATTGCCTAAGCAGGTGTGTACGCTGTGCACTGGGTTTTAAAGGAAGAAAATAAAGTTAAACCAGGAAATAGCAGCACTGTGCACATTCAAGTACTCTGTTTGTGCGATGCACCCCCTGGCTTATACAGGAAGGCAATGGGAAGGGAAAACAGCATTAGGAAGTCAATTAAGGACAACTAGCATAGCTGGCAGGTGAAATGGATCAGAATCAGCCAGTTACACAGGCAGCAGACCAGCCCAGCCCAGAACACTACTATAAACTATGCAAAGACCTTCTCCTCTGCTTTTCCCATACTCTACACCACCGGTGTATACAAGCAGAAAACTTTTAACAAACAAAACTACAAAATGATAGGGGCTGCTGCATGCAACACAGAACAACATGTGCAAGAGGCTGAGGGTGGTGAGGATGTGAATGCTGCCGATCAATCCACAGTGAGGAGACTGAGAAGCATGTACAGACCCAGTGTACCCTACCACGGGCTACATGAGCTGCAGGTAGTGGAGCACTATAGGGTGGACAGGGACCTCCTACAGCAAATTGTTGATCTGTGTCATCCACACCGAACTGACCGAGGGGAACCCATCCCAGTGGATACCAAGGTATGTGTAGGCCTAGGAATACTAGCCACAGGTACCTCCCAATGCTCAACTGGGGATATCATGGAGATCTCACAGACATCAGCATCCAGAGTATTCCACCAGTTCCTGGATGTCATTTCAACACATGCCAGTGAGCACATATATTTCCTCAACACCTATGAGGTGTTGACCAGCAATATGCATCCCTTCCACCAAATAGCAGAATACCTTGAGGTAATGAGTGCTATAGACTGCACATACATATGCATCAAAACACCACCCGGTGATCAGGGTAGGGCCTACATCAACCACAGGGGCCTTCACTCCATCAACTGCCAGGTCATGTGCGATGCCCAGGATTTATAATGAATATGTGTGCTGGCTGCCCTGGAAGCTATCACGATTCCCACATTTGGCATCTGATGCAGCTGTACCAGAGATTTGCCAATGGGGACATCCCCTACTGTCACCTAGTGGGGGATGCTGGTTACACACTGGAGACGTGGCTGATGACACCCATCAGAAATACGCACACACCTGAACGAGAACTCCATAATGAGGCACATGCACAGACCAGACTTATAATAGAGCATGTGTTTGGGATGCTCAAGTCATGGTTCAGGTGTCTGGACACATCCAGAGGAGCCTTGCAGTACTCACCAGCAACATGTACCCAAATTGTTATGGTATGTTCCATGCTACACAATATGATCCCGTGGAAACAGCTGCAGCAGGCACAACATGGGGCAGGGCCACCCAGCCCCCCACCAATGCCAATGCCTGCATAGGCACAGAGAGACTTGGAGGAGGAACAACCTGAGCCTGCCGCAGTAGGCAGATGGAGGCATGCCCAGTATGCCAAGGCTATGGCAAAAAGACAATGCATAGCACATACACTGACACAGTAGGGACCCAGGAAATGACACCTCTCTCTGACTCGCACATACAGTAAAGGGTATGCCAAACATGACACTACCTGTGCTCAACCATGTATAGGGAGTGTACTCTGTGCATCCGGCATAGGCAACCCTCCAGCACCATCCTCAATCCTGGCACACCCACAAGGTAAGTCAATCAGCCTTTCAATTGCCAAATGGAGTAGAATGTGTCATTACTTGTATCTATGGTATAGATGTGAGCATGCAAGGGAATTGGGTGGCTGAATGTTATGGCAGCAGATAGTAGACACCCATAGTGGTACCATGACATCTGTAACACATACTGGAGTCATCATAGTAGCCAGTACTACACAATGTGACAAAACCCACTGCAGGAAATGTGCTGGGTGACGTGTGTCCATATGACTCACACATGCCAGTCAGGGAGGTACACATACCCAACAACAGTCTCAGCCAGCAGAACAGGTGTAGAGAAACCCAAACAGCACCTGTGCTATGGCCTCTGAATGATGTCTATAGGTAGCCTCCCATCCAGGCTTACATAGACAGACTACAGCAGGTCAGGCAGTGGGATGTTAGTTCTGAAGGGTAGGAAGTCAGGCACTAATATGTAGGGCAACCAAAACTAAGACCTGTAGTACACTGATATGCCTCTAGTCAGTATGATAGGTTAGAATACAGAATGAAATGGAGTACCTGATATACCACTACAATCATAGCAAATGTGTGCATGTGCCAGGTGTGACCCCATCCTATGTGGATATGTAGAAACAGTAAGGTGTGCCCCCCCAATCATGTGTAGAAATGTAGAAACAGTCAGGTGTGCCCTCCCAATCCTGTGCAGAAATGAAGTAACAGTCAGGTGTGTCCCCCCCCACTCCCATGTAGACATGTAGAAACAGTCAGGTGTGCCCCCCCAATCCTGTGTAGAAATGTAGTAGCAGTCAGGTGTGCCCCCCCACACCTATGTAGACATGTGGAAACAGACAGGTCTGCCCCTTACCCCCAATCCAGTGTAGAAATGTAGTGACACTCAGGTTTGCCCCCCCAATCCTGTGTAGAAATGTAGTAACATGTATGAGTAGGTATAATATGAGTAGAGCACAGATGGCCAGAGGTAGCCAAGGTAGCAGGATAGGCTGAAGCATTTGCACAATATGCAGGTCTTGTGTGTGTTAGGATGGTGTGTGTTTCAGAATGTGTGAGAGTGGTCAGTATGTATGCATGTTGAGGTAAGACCTGGTGGCCATTACCCACTAATTCTGATAACAGGGACAAGCTCTCATGACTGCAGTGCCAAAGGCAATCCCCATCAGTATAACACATGCTAGCAGTAAGCCATTGTAAATGTATGGTGGTAATATGTGTCACCACCTGAAAGACAGACATGGCATGGCTGTTGGGCTTGATATACAAGCAGTACACAGTGGAAAGTACCCCAGACATACAGTATATATTGTGTCACTGTGAAATGGTGACACCCTTGGATTTGTACATATAGGTATGCATCACAGTAACAGGACCTGTAGTAGGGGATACCGGTGATGTCTGCCTGAACACCTGCAGATCACAAAGGAGGTAGGACTGATGTACTGGGAATCAGCAGATGTACCCGTACATGCCAGCATAACTGTAATGCCCCATGCATATCTGTGTGTCAGACGCAAGTAGTGTCCATATCACACATGCACCCAGCTATGCAAACACCACCCACAGGCACCTCTCTGGCAATATCCGTGCTGTGGGGAATGGGTGCAGTACAACCGCACCTGTACATGGCAATAGTGGAAGACTACAGCATGCAGTGCAGGTGTCCCATGCAGGTGTGTCCCTAGCTGTAGGTAGAACCATGCCAGCATCCACACCACCTGATCAAGACTGATAGAAGGTATTGGAATGAACAACTATCACATCTAACCTGTCACCCCAGGGGAATATACTTTATGGTGGTCTGGGACTGTAGGAATGACAGAATGTAATGGCCTGCCACATCTGGCCTGCGTCAACACCTAATGCCCCACAGGTGCCTGCCAAAGGCCCATGTCTCACAAGTACTGCCAATGCATGTTATGTCACGGACACTAACAGACTCCATTTAAGCCATATGCAAGGCCATGTGGACAAACCACAGTCACATGTCCATCATGTCCCACTGCATGAACTGTGGACCAACACTACCACACACCTGTGATGTGGTGATATCCTTAGGGAAAGTATCACAGAATGTATAAATAATGTATGGAAGAGGTTAGAATAACAGAGGGGGATATGGGAGCATGGGCAGCATGGAATGTGCAGGTACGACACCAAGCTGTTAGCACACTATCCCTGGCTGCAAACACATAAATGGGTGGCTACACACTTACCTGTAAACCACAATAGGGTAAAAGTCCTGAGCCATGACCTCTGCCTCTGGCTAACATGTGCAAATCTGTACATCTGTGAGTTATTGCCACACCAAGATAAGGCCATACTGCCATATTGATGGGCGGACCAGTATGGGATCCTCTGCCAGCACTGTACCAAGGTGCTGAACTGGATACACAAACCCAGCACCAAGTGTCTGCAGCTCCCCCTCCAGAATGGCATAACTTACCAGGTATACGTAGATGTCTGCCCACAATACCCTACACAGATGCAGTCACTCTTGTCCCACAAGTTATCACTGTGAGCAAGAATGTCCACCTGACAGTACATGAGGACAGAAAACATCACTGTGTATAACAGTACATATTTCTTAATATCTCTGCTAACAGCAGTACCATGCAGCTGAAGCAGCACAGACACAATCACCTACAGTACACACTAACCCCTGCACAGTTAGTCCCCATATTGCCAAATGATTGACAGATACCCTGCAGAAACAGTATGCTACCTGTAGGTGTACAACACAAAGGATTGCACTGCAGTGCAAACTACCTGGAATTGATCGACACATTCAGTACAGAAGGGCATACTGGGCATGCTCACACACGTAGAGAAATGAGGGCAATGTCAGCCAACAGCATACCGAAAGGTCATACTGGGCATGTTCGCTCACAGTGGACCAGACATATCTGGCATTTGCAGATGTTAGTGCAGACACTCCTCAGTATGCAGCACCCATGCTTTGCACACACACTGGATAGGAATACAGGCATATATCCAAGGACAACACACTATAATAAGCCAAAAGTAGATGTACACAGATGTGTGGAATAGTGTGACTGTCCCAAGGGGCCATCCATTATGAGGTCTGTCCCACCCAGCACACAGCCAAATGGCTACAACCACATGAGGTTTGTATGTCACTCACTGTAGACCTTAGCCGCTGGTATCTGTCAGCATGACGGACTATGTGGTGGAAGTGCTAGCTGTGCAACATGACTGTACAAGGAAGTAGTCATCTAGCAGCTGTATACATGGACCTGTGGAATATAACCCTGTGTGTGCCCGCATGTGGTGTGTCAACCTCTAGATGAATGGATTATGGCCCATGCACACACACTGCCCTCCCCATAGCCGTACTATGACAAGCCTGCTGAGGCCAAGACTGCTGATGTCATACACTGTGAAATATGCTTTTTGGAAAGCTGCAGCCTAGTAATCTCCATGGCATGTTCTATACCTGCGCACTGCTGTAGTGTAATAAACTATTTAGATAGGAGTTCTAATCCTTTTTGGAAAGCTGCAGCCTAGTAATCTCCATGGCATGTTCTATACCTGCGCACTGCTGTAGTGTAATAAACTATTTAGATAGGAGTTCTAATCCCTGACATAACAACTGTGTGTGTGTGTGTGTGTGTGTGTGTGTGTGTGTGTGTGTGTGTGTGTTTGTCTGTGTATGGAGGAATGCATTTTAGCCTAGCCACACTCACTACAATTCAATTTCCCTACTTTGGCAATCCTGCTGATGTCATTCATTGTGAAATAGACCTTTGCGGAAGGTGTATTCCGGTAATCCCTGTGGTGTGTCCTATAACAGATTCATGCTGTAGTGTGATATAGAACTCTGGTAGGGGTTCTATTCCCACACATGTCGGTTGGGGATGTTTTGTGTGTGTTTCAATGTCTGTGTAGGTAGAAATGTATTTTGCCTTGCTTTACTCACTACAATTCAGATGTCCTACTTTGGCAATCCTGCTGATGTCATTCATTGTGAAAAAATACCTTTGGGGAAGGTGTACTGCAGTAATCCTCTTGTTGCATCCTGTAACAGCTTCATGCTGTAGTGTGATATAGAACTCTGGTAGGGGTTTTATTCCTAGACATTTCAGTTGTTGATGTTTTATGTGTGTTTCAATGTCTGTGCAGGGAGCAATTCATTTTAGCCTAGCCACACTCACTACAATTAAAATGCCCTACCTTGGCAATCCTGCTGTCATTCATTGTGAAATACACCTTTGGGGAAGGTGTACTCCAGTAATCCCTGTGGTGCATCCTATGACAGCTTCATGCTTTATTGTGATATAGAACTCTGGTAGGGGTTCTATTCCCACAAATGATGGTTGTGGATGTTTTGTGTGTGCTTCAATGTCTGCGTAGGGAGCAATGCTTTTCAGCCTATCCACACTCACTACAGTTCAAATACCCTGCTTTAGCAATCCTGCTGATGTCATTCAATGTGAAATACACCTTTGGGGAAGGAGTACTCCAGTAATCTCCATGGCGTGTCCTATAACTGCATAGTACTGTAGGGGAATAAACTAGTTAGGTAGGAGTTCTAATCCCAGACATGACATTTATGTGTGTCTGTGTTTGTAACTCGTATCCTGTGTGGAGATGGTTGTGAGTGTGTAACAACTGGGTTCAATGTGGAGAGGGTTTTGCAAATTTCTTATATGGTGGCCCTAGTATATATCACAATGTCCACCATACAGGGATAACAGATGTGAAATTGCTGAGACGCTGGGGTGCAAATCCATACCCATTACTGTGATATCAAGGCCAGGCAAACAAAGTTAGCAACCCTAGTATTACCCAGAGAACAATCTCAACCCATGTCTCATACACACACAAACTTGCCTAGGCAACAGCTGCTATGTTGGTAGTACGATGCATATTGCCCACTGATAGTAACTACTGTGTGATTGCCATGAGCTACAGAGGGCATGGCACCATGTCCATGTGTAAAAATAGGCACATACATGCCGACAGTGCACCTTCCCCATGTTCCCCACTGGACACCTGCCACACCTGTGGTGCCATCAAATGTGACCCACAAAGGACATACCATGCCTGAAAACATGCCCTGTATGGACAGATGCCACTGACACCAGGGAATGCCAGCATTATTCTACCAATGTAGGTACAGGGTAATCCTGCTGTCCATTACCAGTTCTAGCCATATGAGGCCAGGACTGGCACATCTGATGATAATCTGTATACACAACATGGGCCAGACACCCCAGGTACAGTTCCACATGTCACTGTACCTGCATGTGGGAGGTGTGCACATCCCAGACACTGTCCATGTCATGGAATAAGGAACACATACATAGCAAGCAATGCACAGCATTGGCCACACACAATAGTCACCCAGGTGACTAGATGGTGAATACAATACCCACCTATGTTGGCAAATCCCGAAACTATACCCCTGAGCCACAATGCAGACCACTGTCATGTGGGCTGATGCCAAGGTATACCCATCACCTAGCCTTGTATAGCTGTCTGGCACAGTCGACCACTATACACCCCTGAACCAATGCACCCATGCATGCCAGTACTGGCACTCTGAGTGTGTGTGTGTGTGTGTGTGTGTGTGTGTGTGTGTGTGTGTGTGTGTGTGTGTGTGTGTGTGTGTGTGTTGTATGATGCTTATTATCACATTCCCACTCACTAAAACCCCCATTGGCATGCTGAAGCATGCTGTCCAATGTCAGACACTTTTACATACCCTTTGTCCATATAACCTCTGTATGACCCCTGTGGTGCATGTGATACCTGCACAGTAATGTCTTGTGGCAATCTGAGTTATATTCCTGGCCCTGCCATGTGTCTTAATGTGTGTGCGTCCCTGTGAGAGTGTCTCTGTGTTGATACTGGCACCTGTTCATGCAGACAGACACATGTACTATACCTACCGTATAGCTACCATATCCCTGTTGCAGATGCCACTCACCATCACATATATGTTTTGAGGGCTCCTCAACATGTGATCTATGTGCTGCATCTGATAACTGCATAGAAATATGATAGCACTACATAGTCATCAGGGGTTTGATACCCTGTGCCGGTAGGTGTGTGACACAACCATGCTTAATTTTTACTCTCACTCCTCTCCTGACTTTACTTTGCCTCTGTCTGCCTCTCTCACTCCCTCTCTGGTGGATGTGGAGACCTACACCTGCTTTGCTTAGGCAGCAGCAGGTGTATTGTAAGTGATGCTCATGATCAGCTGATGGCCTCTGCACGAATTACAGCCCTCCTCTAGCTGATTGCATGTGGAACAGCAGTGGTAACATTCCCATAGCCAATTGCATGGAAATACACTCCAATATCTAGGAACATCATGTTGGTGGTGGGCCGTTTGATTCAATGTGAGCAGGAACTAAATCTGTTGTTTGGCAAACAGCATAACAGATGGATTGGGGATTTACCTCTAACAACATAGACTGTGGAAACAGGCCAATACACAGGAGGGGGATGTGCCTGACTTGGCTACAGACTGAAAGTGCTGCTATACTGCAATTGGAGTAATGTCAGTTTAACAGGGTATGTGTGGATATGACTGTCCTACATGTTTTAATACCTGTCATGTCAGTGCTATGTTTATGAGGAAACCCCCATCAGTAGGGCCATCTGCAGTCTGGGCAGTGTGTCGTGCCTTTTGTTTCTTGTGTTACCCACAGAGCACCTATCTCTGAACTGCAGAAAGTAGTGTGAGGATTGCAGTTTGTAGATGGTGACAGCTGTGAGAGTTACTGACTTCATATCCCTCATAGGACATATATTGCAACAGACCCTGTTACAACAGTAAATGTATGAGGTTATCACAGCACCTTGTCAATAATGGCCCTGTGTTTGTGCCTCCAGCTACAACTCTGCCATCCTTTGTACATATGCCATGTAGAAAGAGCTGCATATGTGCTGTACACCACATTTATTGACATCATATCTGATAACAAGTCAGTGAGATATCAGACCGCTACACATGTTATGTATAGTAGGGGTTATATTTGATGACATAACCTGGACATTCTGTGGTTGTGTGTACAGTACT